>NC_056739.1:1670516089-1670573589 GCF_019279795.1 Protopterus annectens
AACTGAAGTCTATAGTCTATAATGTATAGCATGCATGAGCCAGTTCCCCATTACCACTCATCTTAACAACTGGAAACAGAGTAGGCTATAGCAGGGAAAATGCTAATTTGCATTATACTTATATAACTTGTACCACATTACTCTGAAGAAAGTTGGTCTGTTTGCAAAAATGTGGACTGCATATCTCTGAAAATCATTTAGTCATGCTACTGATGTATTAGTACTGCAGAGATCAGCATAGCAACCTCATAAAGATAAGCAGAGCAGTTTTCAGTTAAGAATACTCTGGAAAATGTTTATTTTCCTTCTGGAGAATTCAAGTACATCCTCATCTATGTGCACGATGTTTGAAGTTCATTATGTGCATATGACTAAAAATGCAGAGTTTCATTACAGTTATTGAAGATTATTTTTTGATCTGGCTTTACAATTGCATTTTGGTATTGCAGAACTGAATCATTTTAATTTAGTATTCCTTGCCAATGATGCTTACAGCTATAACAAAAGTGCTGAGTTTCTTCTCACTCATAGGCTTCCTGTCATTTATCTAGCATCAGTTTGCCTGGTTCTGAGTATTTTAGAAAGTTTTATTATTTTCCATTCATTTTATGCTTGGAATGTATCAGTCCTGTAATGTGCATGCACTACAAGATACAACTATGCATTACTGCTTGCTGCCTGATTATATTAGCATTCTTGGGGTGCAAAATACCATCTTGATCATCTACGGAAAGCCTGAGACTGCTATTAATGTATTTTTTCACTCATTTATTCATCTGTCTATCTATCAGTCTATTGATATATCTGTCCATCTATCCATCCATCTATCTGTTGATCAGGCAATTGGACTGGCCTCAAGTTACTTTTTAGCCACAACCGGTGCCCCATGATGTGCATGAAAATATATGATGACCTATAGATACAAATAATAAAAAAACAGAGGAAGGTACCATAAAGAACAATAGAAGGGATTGGCAGTGTAGAGCAATATACAATGCAATAAGCATGAGTTAATTACACGGGCTGACTGATCTGCTATATTGCATTCATTAGGACTTGTCAATTTTATGATATATCTTTGTAGTTCTCTAGACAGCATCTTTGAAACAGTTTTGCATTTACTTATTGAAAAAGTGTTCTTTTAGCTTGGTTTGAAAACTTTATAATGTATTCTGAGTTCACACTTGAACAGGTATGTGGTTTCAACATGCAGGACCAATTTTAGAACAATGTTGTTCCCCCACTAGTCAGAAATATTGGTTTCTTCAATGTGAGTATGCTGCCATTATTTGTCCTAAGAGTGAAGCTGGTCTAAGTGAAACTTACAGATAATTTAGAAAATGAAATGGTGACTACGTAGAATAAACAGGAAAGTTACAAAGAGTTGAGCTATCTTTCCAGTCAATGCAAAACAGTTAAATGTATGCAGAAGGTGACAAAGTTGAGTTCTAAGCTCTGTTAGATGCTTGAACCTGCAGTCTGCAATAGCTTTGTGTTGCACATGGAAAGAAAAGAGATAAGTGGGAGTACACACTTGAATTTAAGAGGACATTTTTGGAAAGAGTAATTTTTAAATCATGTGTAAGCAGGACTGCTTTTCAGCAGCTCGTTTTCAAATGACATACCATTTTATCTGTCTAAATTTCAGTTTAAGATTGCCATCAGACTTGCACTTAATGTAGTTAATGGCTGGATCATGCTGCTAGAAAAAGCAACTGTTGACTCTTTGCTGATATAACTGTACATATTGTTTAAAAAATTAATTAAGCACTCCACAGAGGTGTTTAAAATAAGCAGTGTACCATCTAGTTTGGCTATTGTGCCCCAGCGCAGAACCATTATAAGACTCAGAAGGCACCAGTTTTAGCATTTATGTTTTGCTTCATAGAACCTGGTACATGAGATGACGGTATATGCTATCTGCTTATAGGCCTTTCACTTTAAATTTGTAGCACAGGCTATTGCACAAATTGGCTATTTTTGTGAACATATTACCTTTTAGTTCTCAATCATCTGTGGAAAGTCATGCACTTAGGTACTATATTATTGTTTTTGTAAGATAAATGATTAATGTTAGAGTAGAAGTTTGCAATTTCCTAGTGTGCAGAAGTCAATGATTCAATTACCATCAATAAACTATATCTCTGATATTATGCAGATAAAAGAGAATGAACTCTTTCTTGTTATCAACTATGTAAGCATTTTATTTAACAGCATGATTTTATAGTATCATTGAAAATGCTCACCCTAATAGGTATTACAATAACTTCATACTTAACTATTGATTACTCCCTATTAATAAGTACTTCAACTCCTCTCCTTTCCCCTTAAGAAAAGCACAGAAAATTCAACATATTGGATGTTTGCGTTAGTAACCATCTCACTAATTTTATAGTTGTTAAGCATTTCAGGTATAAGTCATGCTGACTGAGTCAAGAACTGAAAGGAATTCATAATCTAGACATAGTTGTTCTTACCAGGTTCAGAAGAGGCCCATTTACTCTTCAGTAACAAGCACCACCCAAAATAGGGAAACAGGTTTTAGCAGCACCTTATTCATAGAATTCAGCAGTCAGCATGGACTGCAGTAGGCACCATTAATCTGAGTTTATGCACAGAACATTGTGTATATAATGATGTCAGACTGGAGGTTTAGTCATCTTTGTTGGGTTTTTGGATGAGAATCTCTGGACCAACTCAAACTTATGATCTAAAACCAAGCATCAGAGGGAATGCATGAAATTTCCAAATTTGTTTGAAATTCTATTTGCCAATTTTACTGATTTTGTTTCTTGGAGGGGGAAGTACAGTATTTGGTTCTCAGTGGTACAGTAATTAGCCCACAAAATCACATATTTATTTCAGTTTAAAGGAAATAAATACAAAACAAACATATATGATCAAGCTTTTTTGATAGTGCCATCCATTTATTGTACGAAACAGCGCTCTGTAAAATGATGGTATCACTGTTTCTTCATACTGGAAAGAAGTGATTGACAGGATCTGTTTATTTTATAACACTTATTTTGTAGAAAATAAAACAAAAGAAACTGTTTTTCGTCATGCTTCCCCACATTCGGATCATCCAAGAACCGTACAAGTTGAGGGTTGCTTATACCTGGGTCATTTATGATTTACAACTTAGAAATCAGATTAATGAACATGAATATTGTAGGTGTCATGTATTGTACATCTAAAAACTGGATAGACGTAATATTGGGTACTAGAAAAGTACAGTTAGTAGGATTTTCCAGTTATAACTTTGCAGTAAATCCTGCGTAGCTTTTAGTGCATCATGGCATATATTTGTCATTCAAAAATGAAAGCATATGTCTGCATTTGCTATCCTGCTCGGCATCTCCCAAGCTTTTAGCATATCAGGAACATTTAGGGCAAAAACTAAGCAAGCTAGCCTGAAAGCACCCATCAAATGGGAGCTACTCTTCACTGCTGGCAGAGTTGCTGTGTGTCTTTTGTTACACCAGGTAATTTCAGGTTTATACAATTTGGATGAGGAAGACAAAATAGTTTATCTTTTAAGTCATTTAATTTTTCAATCTGGTGGTAGTTTGGGAGGGACCAGTCAGTGTGTTTGTTCTCTTTGAGGCATACACTGCCTTTCACAAAAGATAAGAAAACTCAGACAAATATCACAGCAGACTATGTCCTCTTTCTACTTTTTCATGGCTTGTGTGTTTTATCTAAAGAATTATTTCCTAAGGAGAAAGATAACTTACAGCTCACATCCCCATGAGAAGTTTTGTAGTGATACTATTGGTAAACTGCATTTGTATGTAAATTACTGAATATTAATAGTAATAAAAATCTTTTTTTTCAAGTTAGAATTAGTATTTTGATGCAGATTTCCTTCAATTCAGCTGACTGTAAAAGGACAATCTTATATTGATACATGCATGCCCATAAACTGTACTCTCTGCTATGCCTAGGTAAATCCTATTAAAACAGAACTGCTACTCATTGCAATCAGGACAGCCATTTCTTGGGTGAATGATTTTTTTTTTAAAAAAAAATTATTTTAGTTTATCATACATTAATTACAGAGGTAAAACATCGATAAGTACAAATCTAAAACAATACAAGGTTTTAACCCCAAATGCATAAAACTACATACATTATATACAACAGAGAGTGATTGTTTCTCAAGCATGCTGGAGTGAACTGAGTTATATCAGATAATAAAGATGTAGTAATATGGTAAGTGAAGTGCCTCTTGCTGTGGTATAGAGATGTAAAATAAAGACCAGTCAGTGAGAGTTACTAGATTGAGTATAAGTGCTAGCAAGATTATTGTTTTAAGATATAAGTTCTAGAATGGAACTGGAGGTGATTTTGCAAGTCTCTTTGCTATGAGAGACATTAATTAGAAATCTAAAGCATTTACGGTATTTTGGCAGCAACGCCATCAATTATTTTTTAAGTTAAAGATCTGATTTCTAGCCAGGTCTTGGTGATATAGAATTTTAAAAACATAAAGCTAGTAATCAAAAGTCTCATGTCTTTAATATTTATCCAAGTAGGTGGCATATGTAATATCCAAAAACAGTATGTAAAAAATTGTGCAGACACATGGCAGGCAATAACACAAAATCCAATAAAATCCAAAAAAAATCCTTTAATAAATGGTAAGAACTTTCATACTCTACGGTGCTTCATCAGACAACAAAGGTAAAAAAGCAGATTAATTAAATACACCAATTAATACAAAACAACCGATCACATTCCACTATGATTGTGAACAACACCTAGTTCTAAAAGCCCTAGTACATATATAACATACTTATATGTAATGATCAAAAAATTATCAAAACATAAATAATACATTATCTAAACATAACTATTAATAAAACACAACATATACATAAAAATCTCAAAAACCTATAATTTCCTATTTAACATACATGCTTTAAGGCCCGGTACTGAATCATTGAGACTTGACCCTGAATGTGCTCCATGTCTCAAAATCCATTTCATTTCAGCAGTATCCATTTGGCTATATATGTCCCCTAGCCTAACATGTGCATGTACAACCTGTAATACTTGGAATAAAAAAGTACGTGCCTCTCCTGCTGACCGTGTGTGTTTGACAAGTGCACGATAAGCCATCCCTTTCTTAGTGCAGTACATGTGATCTCTAACCCTCTCCCGAAGGTGCCTATTAGATTTCTCTATGTTGAACTTAAGGCAAATAACACAATGGGCCAGATAAATTAAATCTTTAGTATTGCAATTAGCCTGAGCTCTCAGGTGCCAGATATGATGGGTATCAGGATGTAGAAAATGATAATTTTCATCAACAATAATCGACAGTACAGTGGTGTAGTGTTAACGTTGTCACCTCACAACAAGAGGTTCTCCGGTTCAATTCTCAGCTGTGGTGCCTTCTTTTTGGAGTCTACATGTCCTCCCTGCATTTGTGTTGGTTTCTGCTGGTTGCTCCTGTTTCCTCCCATATTACAAAAACATGAATCTGGAATGTTTCTCCCTGGGTCTCTGCTGAAAATTTGCTTTGTTTCAAGTCGGACTTTCCTGGTTAACAAATTTTAAATAAATTGACAAAAATTACACCTAATACATTTTCTAGTTCCTGTCTTAGCATATTCATTGCTCTTGTTGTCTCTGGGGTCACATAATTGTTTGAGTGTGTCCCTATTCTTATAGATCACCCTAGGTCATTGTCCAACTACTCCACCTAACTTATTTTCAGTAGACAGAATGTTAATTTTTAGTTAAAATATTTTTAATAAATCCAGCATTACTACTGTATGATATTATAATAGGTACCTCATTAGACTGCCTAGTTCTTACCTTCTAAGAGTGTGGAGATTTATAAAAATATGGTTTAGCTCTTCACTGTCTATCACCCAAGGTAGTCTTAATAGCCTGAGAAACTTCAACTTCTCCATAACCCCTTTCTACAAATTCAGACTACAGCACATCCAAGCTAGTCTGTAGGCCTCTATCATCACTAGTCAGCCTGGCAACACAGTGTTTGCCCTTTCACCGCACTTGAGAAAACATGTTGATGGTGCATACTTCTTCTATGCAAAAAGGAAGGGCAGTAACAATCCTTATGATATAACTTGGTTGTTAGTCCCTTTATGGTTAACAGAAACACATACATCCAAATACTCAATAGTATCAACAGAAAACTTATATGTAAAGGGGAAAAGACTACTACTTTGGTTTAATTCATTAATAAAAACCTGAAGATCACCTATACTATTTTCCCAAACCATAAAGAGATCATCGACAAACGGTCGATAAAACACAATGGCACCCTTACCATTGTTAAGGATATGTAGATGCTCCCATTCAGCCATTACTAAACTGACATAACTGTTTACTTGTATCCCTAACACAAAAGGGATGACCATGGTTAAAACTTGTCTGATTATAGATGGGTCTTTTGATATTACACATATTGACCGACTTTGCTATTTGTTGGAAGTAATATTAGATAACAACATCTTTGTATTTAAAGGAGCGTAGTATTGGTAGATAGCTGGTGTTGCTATGGGCACCAGCTGTACCAACAGTTAATTTAGTAAAGGCCAAATGGGAGCATCTACATATCCTTAACAATGGTAAGGGTGCCATTGCGTTTTATCAACCATTTGTCGATGAATATTTATGGTTTGAGAAAAGAGTATAAGTGATCTTCCGGTTTTTATTAATGAATTAGATCAAAGTAGTAGTTTTTTACACTTTACATATAAGTTTGCTGTTGGCACTATTGAGTTTTTGATGTATGTGTTTCTGTTAACCATAATAGGACTCTAACAACCAAATTATATTGTAAGGATTGTTACTATCCTTCCTTTTTACATAGAAGAAGTATGCACCCTCAACATGTTTTCTCAAGTGTGGTGAAAGGGCAAACACTACGTATTGCCAGGGTGACTTGTAATGATAGAGACCTGCAGGCTAGCTTGGATGTGCTGCAGTCTGAATTTGTAGAAAGAGGTTATGGAGTGATTCAAGTTTCTAGGGCTATTAAGACTACCCTGGGTGATAGGGAAGAGCTGAACCATCTTTTTCTAAAGCTCCACATTGCAGAAAGGTAAGAACTAGGCAGTCTAATGAGGTACCTGTTATACTATCATATACTAGTGATGCTGGATTCATTAAAAATATTTTAAATAAAAATTGGCATATTCTGTCTACTGAAATAAGTTAGGTGGAGTGGTTGGACAATGACCTAGGTGATCTATAAGAATAGGGACACACTCAAACAATTATTATGCTACCCCAGAGAGAACAAGAGCAATGAATATGCTAAGACAGGAACTAGAAAATGTATGAGGTATAATTTTTGTGAATTTATTGAAGGAAATAATAATTTTTTGATACCCATCAAATCTGGCACCTGAGAGCTCAGGCTAATTACAATACTAAAGATTTAATTTATCTGGCCCATTGTGCTATTTGCCTTACGTTCTACATAGAGAAAAGTAATAGGTGCCTTCAGGAGAGGGTTAGACATCACATGTACTGCACTAAGAAAGGGATGGATTATAGAGCACTTGCCAAACACACACGGTTAGCAGGAGAGGCACATACTTTTTTACTCCAAGTGTTACAGGTTTATGTTAGTCTAGGGGACATATATAGCCAAACGGATACTGCTGAAATGGAATGGATTTTGAGACTTGGAGCACATTCAGGGTCAGGTCTCAATGATTCAGTATCCATTAAACCAGCCCTTAAAGCACATAGGTTAAATAGGAAATGATACGTGTTTGAGTTTTTTATGTATATGCTGCTTTTTATTAATAGTTATGTTTAGATAATGTATTATTTATGTTTTGATATTATTTTTATTATTACATATAAATTAGTTATATATGTACTAGGTCTTTTAGAACTAGGCGTTGTTCGCAATCATAGAGGGATGTGATTGGTTGTTTTGTATTAATTGGTGTATTTAATGAATCTGCTTTTTTACCTTTGTTCTCTGATGAAGCACCATAGAGTGTGAAAGCGCTTACCATTTATTAAAGCATTTTTTTAGATTTTATTGGATTTTGTGTTATTGCCTGCCATGTGTCTGCACAGTTTTTTTACACACTGTTTTTGGATACTTGGCATCTGTGCAGTTTGTTGCTGAGTGCTCTATTTCTTTTTGTTTGCCTTTTGGATTTATATTTGAGGCTTAGCGAGCATGACAAAAGGCATTTTGAGTCATACTAAAGATGTGAATCGGGCTTGGACTAGCTTGACTGGTAATGAATAGTTATATAATTGTCTCAATCTACAAATGGTCCCTCTTTTAACTGGTAATCCAGAAATAGCAACCCCATGTAATGATGTGACTGTAGATGTTAATGCAAGATCCAAAGTGTTGATGCATGAATTGGAAAAATTATCTGTTTCTTTACAAATGTTACAGTATCAGCGATACCTTATGGAGGCATGTCTGCAATTCAGTGTTATTCCACACGGTTTAAGGGTATTGAATATGCCCATGTATGGACATACATACCTTGAACTATTGGCCAGATGGCAGAGAATCATCCTTGAGACAAGTAAGGCATATGTGCAGTTAATTATAGATTGTTTTGCACCAACAGAAACAGAGTTAAACACTCAGATTGAATCTAAATATACTGACTTGTCCTCTTTGACTGGTATTGGTATGGCTGAAGTTTTCTTTGATGAGGTGGTTGACAAGGTATTGGTTTGTGAGCAAAAACTGATACAAGTAAAAATTAAGATATTAGTCCAAGATATGGATGATTTTAAACATCAGCGAGTGTTTGCATGGCCCAGAACAGAACAATAGTGAGAGCCTATCAGTGAGTGAATTCAAGGAGAGAACCTGGTTGAGGACAGCTTGGTGTCCAACCAACAACAAGAGAGGCAAGTGACATCACCTTTGCAACCTGCCTCTACGTACTCGACTCTGGTTGCTAAGATAGCCACAACAAGTATAGTAAATGATGCCTATATTGGGAGTATAACTAATGATGCTTGCACTGGAGGTGTAGATGGAGGGCCAGTCATCAGGAAAAAGATCCTTCCTGCTACTTGTGAAGTGGTTGAACCAGCTTTACCACTTCCTTTTCGGATGAGGAACAAGTCGGTTCCAGAGAAGGATCCCGTGCATGTAGGTCAGAAATGAAAAGAAATACCAAATCACAACAATGGATGAACCTTAAAGAAAATGTGGGCCTTGGCCCAAACCAGTTAGTATGAAGTCTATCTACTGACTAAATCTGAGGTTTCATTACTTGCAAAAGGTCTGGGATTTATTCTTTCTGCACAAGCTAGTGTTGATGAGACATGGTTAGAAATTAGGTTATTTGCCAGAAATGAGGATCTATGAATGACATCTGGACAGTGATTTTACACAGTGTAACGTTTTCAAGAAACCAAGTACTTTTATGCCTATTTTTCCACCTGCATTAGAAGTTTTTATAAGAGCCTGTGAGAATGATTTGTATACGTTCTTTAACAATCGTAAAGTTAGGAAATGTGGTAATCTTGATGTTGGTGAGTGACAAACATTAAATGCTTTACAAAGTAACAAACAATTGATTATTAGACCTGTGGACAAGGGAGGACCAGTGGTGGTCCTAGATTTAGATTTCTGTATAGAACAAATGCTTATCATATTGTCTGATATGCAAGTGTATAAGTTGGTAATTTTAAAATTCATTGAAAATGTTCAACAACATGTTTTTATGGGCTTGTATGAATGTTTATGTATGGAGCTTATTACACGTGAATTGTCCGAATACTTTAACGTAGAACATCCACTAGTACCTAAACAATATGACCTACCTAAAATACATAAAAATCCAAACAGACCAGCTTTCAGACCTATTGTGTCTGGTGCTGGTTGGTTAACTGAGACATTATCCATTTTTATGGATATACAGCTTAGTATAGTCTTAGAGAAGTATCTTGTGGTATTAAAAAATACAGAAAACTTTTTACATGATCTATACACAGCCTTTGGGGGTTGTACCTCTCAGTCATTAGTTTTAGCAACTTTGGATGTTGAATCGCTATTTACTTGTATCCCTAACACAGAAAGGATAAACATGGTTAAAACTTATCTGATTAGAGATGGGTCTTTTGATATTACAGATATTGACTTCCTGTGCTATTTGTTGGAAGTAATATTAGATAACATCTTTGTTTTTGAAGGAGCATACTATTGGCAGACAGCTGGTGTTGCTATGGGCAACAGCTGTGCCAACAGTTACACCAGTTTAGTAATGGCCGAATGGGAACATATACATATCCGTAACAATGGTAAGGGTGCCATTGCATTTTATCGACCGTTTGTCAATGATCTCATTATGGCTTGGGAAAAGAGTATAGGTGATTTTCAGGTTTTTATTAATGAATTAAATCAAAGTAGTAGTTTTTTACACTTTACATATAAGTTTTCTGTTGACACTATTGAGTTTTTGGATGTATGTGTTTCTGTTAACCATAATTGGACTCTAACAAGCACATTATATTGTAAGGATTGTTACTGTCCTTCCTTTTTACATAGAAGAAGTATGCACCCTCAACATGTTTTCTGAATTGTGGTGAAAGGGCAAACATTACGTGTTGCCAGGCTGACTTGTGATGATAAGACCTGCAGACTAGCTTGGATGTGCTGCAGTCAGAATTTGCGGAAAGTGGTTATGGATAGGTTGAAGTTTCTAGGGCTATTAAGACTACCCAGGATGACAGACAGGGAAGAGCTAAACTATATTTTTCTAAACCTCCACACTGTAGGAAGATAAGAACAAGGCAGTCTAATTAGGTACCTGTTATACTATCATACAGTAGTGATGCTGGATTTATTAAAAATATTTTAACTAAAAATTGGCATATTCAGTCTTCTGAAAATAAGTTAGGTGGAGTGGCTGGACAATGACCTAGGTTGATGTATAAGAATAGGGACACAAACAATTGTTATGCTACCTCATAGACAACAAGAGCAATGAATATGCTATGACAGAAACTAGAAAATGTATGCGGTATAATATTTATCAATTTACTGATGAAAACGATCATATTTTACATACTGATACCCATCGTATCTGGCACCTGAGAGCTCAGGCTAATTGCAATACTAAAGATTCAATTTATCTGACCCATTGTGTTATTTACCTTAAGTTCTACATAGAGAAAAGTAATAGGTGCCTTTGCAAGAGGGTTAGAGATCACAACCGGATATTGGCAAAGGCTCTTGCTACCCCCATAGTGCCTTTTTTAGGCAAGGCTCAAAAGACAAACCCACCTCCATAGGTATCACAAGGGATAAGAAACTAAGAGTAATGCTACTCAACGCCAGAAGTCTAAACCTCAAGATGCATGCACTTGAAACTCTCCTTAGCATGGAGAACATCGATATCTGTGCAGTAACAGAAACCTGGTTCAAGGCTCTCGAGAGCACCCCAGCACTACCAGGTTATACCTCATACCATGCTTTTTGGCCCCAAAACTTGGACCGAACCACAAAAGGAGGGGGAGTATCAATATTCGTCAAAGATACCCACACCTCCAGGTTGGTGGCACAGCACGAAGCATCAGAGACTATCCATGTACAACTAACAGTGGGTAAAACTGCCTTCCAGTTTGTAGCCTGCTACAGACCACCCTCCCAAACCCAGGAACCCCACTCGGCCTTCCTGAGAACACTGGAAAATATGAAGGTCTCTCCAAACACCATTATATTGGGTGACTTCAACTACCCAACCATAGACTGGGAGCATTACTCTAGCTCCAACACCCTAGCCCAAAGGTTCCTAGAATTTATAAACTCAAATGCTATGGAACAACTTGTTACCACTCCCACAAGAGGGGAAAATATACTGGACCTGATCATCACCAACATGGGGACTCTATGCTCCACACCATAAGAGTATCCCTCACTGGTAAGATCAGACCATAAACTAATCTCACTGGATATTCACATCCCGACCCCACCCCATGCCCAGAAAACCACAGTGAAAAACTTCTCTAAAGCAAATTTCACACTCCTCAAAACCGAGGTGGAATCCTTCAAAGCCCCCGGGCCTGTGGATAATACGGCCCAGACCACAAAATCCTTTATAAACGCATTCTATGAACACCTTCAGGAATGCATAGATCATGCAATCCCAAATAAAACCAAGACCCAATCCTCCAAAGGCAGATGTCCTGTCTGGTGGACCCCAGCCATAAACAAACTATACAATAGAAGGAGGAAGTTACTACATGACAGAGCAAAATCCCCAAAAGGGAAGGCATCTCTGATCAGTATTAGCAAAAAACTACGGGCACTCATAAAATCGTCTAAGGCCAGCTTCGAGAGAAACATTGCACAGGACACTAAGGATAATCACAAGGCTTTCTTTAGTTATGTTAGGAACCTGGGTGGGAATTCCCAGATATGCTCAGAATTAGTCCAAAATGACAAAAATACACCGAACCCACAGACATTGCCAACATCCTAGCTGACAGGTTCAGCACAAATTCTCCCCCCTCCCCACCAAAAGGGCTAATATCTATCCCAACAGAGTGCTGCCCCCCTGACATCTCAGATGCTCAGGTAAGAGCTGCCCTCTCCAAAGCAAGAAACACAGCATCAATGGGACCAGACGGTGTCCCGGGCTGCATCCTACATGAACTCCAAGAAGAGCTAAACCCAAACCTAAAACTACTGTTCAATCTCAGCCTTACTACAGGATATGTATCCAAAGAGTGGTGTACAGCAACAGTGGTCCCTCTCCACAAAGGTGGTGCCTCAATGGATCCTGGAAACTATCGCCCCATAAGTCTCACTAGCTTGGTCTGCAAAGCTATGGAAAGGATCATCATGGACCTTATAAATAAAGATATTGGGGACCTACAGACACTGGATCCTACCCAGTTCGGCTTTGTTAAGGGCAGATCCTGCCTCTTAAACCTGGTCAGTTTCTTTGAAACAGTCACCAAGGCCATTGACAAGGGGAAGGTGGTCCACACAGCCTACCTGGACCTCGCAAAAGCCTTCGATACAATACCCCACTCGGGCATTATAGATAAGCTCGCCAGCTTAAATATAAAACCCTATGTCACTAGATGGGTTTCAAACTGGCTCAAGGACAGAACCCACATGGTTAGAATAGCTGGAGCCATGTCAGTCTCCAAACCAGTTACAAGTGGCGTCCCACAAGGCTCAGTCTTGGGACCTCTCTTGTTCGGTATATATTTCTCGGAGGTACAGTCCAACATAGAAGGACTGTGGCTGACCAAGTTTGCAGATGACTGCAAACTGGGCACCATAATAGACTCTCCAGCTGACACAAGCATCCTCCAAAAGGGCCTCATAGAAACAGACAACTGGTGCCAGAGCCATGGCCTCAAGCTAAACGCCAAAAAGTGTATAGTCATCCCCTTTGGCAAAAACAAAGTGCCCACAAATTACCACATAGGTGGTAATCCATTAAGTACAGAAAAAGTAATTAGGGACCTGGGGACCCAAGTTGATAGCAATCTCTCATTTGACAACCACGTGGCCAAAGTGGTTAGAAAAACATTTTATATAGCCCACCTAATCATGAAGGGATTCACATCTAGATCAGGGGAGGTCATCGTGCCTCTTTACTCATCCCTCATCAGGCCCATAATTGAGTACAATGCCCCTTTTGGGATGTACCTTACCAGACACCTGCAGCAACTGGAAAGACCCCAAAAGTACCTCACCAAGAGGATCAAGGGGCTCAAACAGATGCCGTATGCTGCCCGGTTAAAGAAACTCCAGCTCTACTCAGTGGCATACCGCCTGCTCAGAGGCGATCTGTGCCTGACATATAAAGCCATGTCCAACCCGGAATTAATGGACATGCTGCACCTCAGAAAATCCAAATCCCATCGAGCTACGCTCGAGGGACTTAAACCTCAGCACTGAAATAAATAGGACATGCTGGAGGGACAGATTCATAACCCAGAGGCTCCCTTCAGTCTGGAATAAAATCCCAGTCCAGGTTAGGCAGAGTCCCTCATTGACTCTCTTCAAGAGGAATCTTGATGAGTGGATGGGAGATCGTAGGTTTACCCCGGGTATCACTTCTGTGTCACTGTTAGACAGAGGCACAGTATACTAACCTCGAAAAAGGGCATAGCAAAATTAATTTAAAATGGGTGGCAAAAGCCATACACACTCTGGATAGGCTTATAAATGCCCTAGGGCAGATAGCCTAGTATGAACCTATGAACCTATGTACTGCACTGAGAAAGGGATGGATTATAGAGCATTTGCCAAACACACATGGTCAGCAGGAGAGGCACATACTTTTTTATTCCAAGTGTTACAGGTTGTACATGCAGATGTTGGTCTAGGGGATATATATAGCCAAACAGATACTGCTGAAATGAAATGGATTTTGAGACTTGGAGCACATTTGGGGTCAAGTCTCAATGATTCAGTATCCATTAAACCGGCCCTTAATGCATGTAGGTTAAATAGGAAATGATAAGGTTTTGAGTTTTTTGTGTATATGCTGTTTTTTATTAATAGTTATATTTAGATAATGGATTATTTATGTTTTGATATTATTTTTATTATTACATATAAGTTAGTTATATATGTACTAGGGATTTTAGAACTAGGTGTTTGCAATCATAGAGGGATGTGATTGGTTGTTTTGTATTAATTGGTGCATTTAATTAATCTGTTTTTTTTTACCTTTGTTGTCTGATGAAGCACCGTTGAGTATGAAAGTGCTTACCATTTATTAAAGCATTTTTTTTGGATTTTATTGGATTTTATGTTATTGCCTGCCGTGTGTCTGCACAGTTTTTTACATACTGTTATTGAATACTTGGCGTCTGTGCAGTTTGTCACTGAATACGCTATTTCTTCTTGTTTAGCATATGTAATATTGCAAATTTCATGAGGTATATAAATTTCTGTACCCTTTAGAAGCTAACCTGAAATATAAAATTGTACACAAGATTTTTGAAAATTTAGAGTTTCTTATAATGTGAAGTATATCATTTCTATCCAACCCATAGGCTGGACATGATGTTGAATGATCAGGTTAGAATTTGTCCCTGTTGTAGTAAGTTAAGCATTGTTTAAAATTATTGGGTGTGTAAAAGCGTTTCTTTAATGGTCTGATTTTTTTTTTTTTTTTTTTTTTATTTTAACTAATGTTTTGACACTTAAATTGAGAGATTTTCCATTAGTCCAGTATGGGGAAATTAGACATTTGCTTTGAAATTTGTAGTTTATGATAAATTTATATGTACTAGAAATAGCTTTTTTCTGAACTAAGAAGAGACCTTAAGTTATTGAAAAGAGTAAGTACTGCCCAGATGGGAATCTGGTGGACATTTGGGTGGGGAATATTTGAAATTTGGTTGGTAATAGCAGGTTATCCATTGAGAAGATTAAAATTGTCTCTTATTTATTCCATAGATGTTGAAGTAGAAGTAAAGAGTATTTAACTACTTTATTTTTGATTAATGGAAAGCTAGGTGCATTCAGAATTTTATTAGAAAAATTTGAACTAAGTCTATATTTATCAACTTTAATACAATGTTAAAGGAAATGATAACATTTATTAAAAGTTATGATTTTTGTGGTGTTTTGGCTCTTTAAATTGTAAAAAAGGAATAGCTATAGGATTGCACAGTTAAGACTTCAGGCTGCTTGCCCAGATGTTAACCAAGATTGGATACCATTTATTATCATGTGGATCAAATGTGATAATGGGTAAAAATCTATCTGAATTTATAATTAAATGGTAAAGGTAAAAGTTAGAAAGGTTCACAGCCCATTCAGTCTTGGAGCAATTGATTTGTTATACAAGATACAGAGAGATTTAGGTGACTAGATAAACTTACTAAGAGGTAGTTTATTTTTTTGATGTTTTGGAAGGATGCAATCTTATTGAAGAAAATCTTGGGAAAATGTTCATTTTAACAATGGCAACTTTAGGTAGAAAAGAGAAATTTAGATTAACCCATATTTTCATGTATCTTTGGTTAAGTATCCATGTATTTAGAATATTAGCTTTGTAGTTTAGGCAAGAGTCTTGATGAAATGATCTTCATAAGTAGTTTAAGGAAGTATCGATTCATAATTGATGCACATTAGTAAATTCAAACTTATTGTTATTTGCCTTAAGAGGAAGTAACAGTGATTTTTGTAAATTAAATTAGTAACTGGAAAAAATCTTCACATGAACTTATGATATTTAGAATTTTTGACATGTGTCATAGTTTGGATTAGTGAGATATATATTTATATCATCTGCAAAGGACATTAGAGAGATATTAATATTGAAGAATTTGTGAAAGTTATAGTAGGTTTTGTGTACTAGAGAGATAAGAATGGATAAGAATGGGTTTAATGTATATGTTGAAAAGGTGGGGAGATAGTAGATGGAGGCACCTTTGGCTAGGGTGAAAAGGTCATGTCCAGAGTGATATTTTAAGGCTTGTAAAGATTGGTTGGAAACATTTACAAAATTCTAATGTGATGCCACCTGGTCTTTGGCATACTAAATGAATTGACACAATTTGAAATTTCTGATAATATAAAAGGTTTAGTTAATTTTTCTTGTTGTGTTAGGTTAATGTTTAGAAACATGATTTGGTTTAGATAGTTAAGTAAATATGTATTTGAATATATTTTAACAAAGTCATTATAGAGTTGGAAATAAATGTTGAAAAGGAATCTATAATTTCTTCATGGGAATTGCTATTGGATTTTTTTATTTTTAGCTCTGACAGATGAGGTGGGGAGGTATTGATTTTTTTTTTATTTTAGCTGAAAGTTTAAAAGTCATTGTGCCCATTTTGAATATAATGTTACCATTTTTGATACATTGCTTAAGAGTTGCTACTGGTATAGAAGATTAAGTTGCTTTTGGATATCCTCAGTTGGTAGTTTTAGATTGTCTTGTGGATGGCCAATTGTTTTGAGTCAAGAAAATTATTTTCTTTAGATTGGTTTCTTTCTGTTTAACATATTTATTATTTAAAAAAATTGCAATTAAGGTTCCTCTATTCTGGGTCTTTAAAGCAGACCACTGAATGTCCAGTTTGATTAGTTTATTATTATTATTATTATTATTATTATTATTAGTGGCATAAAAACATTCAATAAGAACATTCATTTTATTTTTTTTTAATTCTTTTTTAATAGCAATGGTTTTAATGTCCACAAAAAGAAAGCATTTTTGTTATTTGTCTGTCCCAGTTGAGTGACAAAATAATCTTGGAGTTGTCAGAAAAAAAATCTGGGCTCAATACCAAAGTCATATAAAGCATAATATATCTTATCTGAAATAATAAAAAAGAAAGAAATCTAATTTCTGACTAGGACTTGAGGTATCCTGAGCAATAAGTGCAGTCAAGTTTAGAATATCGAGTATTGTGAATCTTAATATGATCACATCATTTCAAATTTACTGCAAGATCTAGGATTGTTGATGACGCAGATTGGTATATGGATCTGAGTTTCTCTGTGTGGTCCAAGACTGAAATACTGTCTCCTACAATTATAAAGTAATATTTGTCTTTAAATTTGCTAATTAAATTATGGATATCTGAAATGAAGTCAGCTTGTCTAGAGCATGGCCCATAGAGATTTAGAAGGAGAAGTGGTTTTTCTAATTTGGAGTATTTATTCTCAAAAACACCATCTGCCTTGATGGTCATCTATGGAGTTTGCAATATTTTGGCAGAATGAATATTTAATTAAGATAATAATTTCAGCTTTTCCATTTGAATTGCCTGAGGTGATAACACTTTTTATCCATCTTTTATTTTTCAGAATTTCCCAATGATCTTGTTTCAAGTGAATTTCTTGTAGAAACCCTGTAGAATATCCTTCTACCCTGCAACTTTTTTCCCTTCTAGATCCCTACTTTCTCACTTCCTGCCAACTATAACATACAGATCCCTTTATTTAATCATGCTACTACTCAGCTTATCCAATATTATTCTCCTGCTACTGGGCCATCTTTCACCTTACAATGACTCTATAATAGCTTTCAACATATCTCCTAGTCTTTACTAACCACCTATTCATGCTTCTTCCCTACACTCTCCACACATCACCCCTAACCTATTATATAATAACCCTCACCTTTACTCCAAATATAGACTGATAAACTCCATTTCAACTCAAACCAAAACAAAATTAAGTGGAAAATTAATCTTCAAAAAACAAGTATCACTAATTCCCCAATATGCTAAAATCCTTCTAGGAGGAGACAGTCACCATAATCCTGGCCCCTCTTTTCATAGTGAACATCAAGTCTCTGCCACATGCTACTCTAACCCTACAGTGGTTAGTCCCCAACCCTGGTAATCTAACTTTTGATGCCATAAATATTAGACACATAAGAATTAAAATTGTTGGACTACATGTCTGGATTACCCAACATAAGCCTGATATTCTCACTGTAACTAAACTTGTCTTAAAACCAGCATAAATGAGTTTGAAATTGCTCCTCCCATTTGTAATATTATTTGTAGTGACCGTATAAAGATAAAAGGTGGTGTTATTGCTTTAATATTTCCCAACAACTACCACATTTCCCCTGACAACAAACCAATACCAAAATGTAATTCAGATGAGCATTTTATTACTGTCTTGAATTAAATGATTATAAACAAATATGTATTAATGTTCTTTACTTCGCTCCCAGTAACAATACAGCTATACTAGAAGATATCCTACATTCGCTATCCATAACAATTATACAACAAGTAATGATACTAGGTGATGTGAACATAGGTTGGTTGGACATTAACTCTGCTACATCTAGCATGAACTTATTTTGTTTCACATAACTAATTAATAGTCCCACACATTATGGCAAGAAATCAAATTCTCTATTTGGGTGGATCCTAGTATCAGATCTTAGCAAATACACCACTTCAGGCTCAATGTCTGACTGTCTGTTATCATCTCCCAATATATACAGCCTTACATCTCACACATTCACTTAAACATCATTTTTATAAAACAACACATAATTTTTCAAGTTTAATCCATAAATGCTCATTACTAACCTATTATCTATCAACTGGAAATTTCTAAAAATCCCCCAAATAGATGATACTGTAAAGGAATTCAATACAATTTCCTTGAATATGCCTCATAGCCTTGCACCCTTTGAAGATCTCTTGAAGAGATTAAAAACAAATAATGCAATTTGGTTATCCAAAAAGCGTCGAATGCTATTGTAGGAAAAATCATGGAAAGAATAGCAAAAATATAAAACACCTCAATATTTTGAAAACATCAGAATGCTTCACAATCATACTGAAAAGCAAATTAATGAAGGCAAAAAAACTGCTATAATAACTTTCAGAATAATAGTAAACACAACCCTAAATATTCTGCTCAGCCATTAAAGAAATCTTGCATCCTGGCATTCAGCCCTAACCCCTGTCCCAAAAACTCATCACTCAAAACCACAATACAATTCAACTCTTATTTTGTAGATAGTATAGCATATCTAACCAAGGATTCCAAAACATCTAATCCTAAACCTGCCCATCAGTTATGTATCACCACATCGGCTTTTACTTTCAAATCTGTGCCCGCATCCTACATAAAACTACTCTTAAATAAACTCAAACCATGCTCGACTTCAGCTGATGACCTTTCAAGTGAATACCTTAAAGGAGCAGCCAGTAGCATTGCCTACCCTGTCTCAATCCAGGAATCCATTGTCCCTCTGTCTGGAAAAAGTCACACATTATCCCTCTGCACAAAGGAGGGAATTCAACAGACCCTACTATCTTAGGCCTAGAGCAATCAAATTCCCATCTCCAAAATACTTGTAAAATGTATTCAAAAACAATTGCTAAACTTTCTCTTTACTGGACAAACTCCTATCCCTACACAGCATGGGTTTCATCCTTCCCACAGGACTAACACCACACTTCTAATCTATATAGATACTTTTAATAAAGCCAGAGATAATGACAAACTAGTCTACTCCTTATTTCTGGAATTGTCTAAGCCTTCGACGCAATTTGCCATAGCAAACATCTACTTCAAATGTCCTCATTAGATCTTTTTCAGCCCTCCCTTCAATGGTGCAAAAGTAACCCATCCAATAGGTATCAGTCAGTAAAATATCACACACCCACTCTCCATACCCCCCAGTCACCACAGGATTTCCTTCCCTTTAACATTTTCACCAAGTCCCTCCACACCTCCACCTCCCTAATACAGTATGCAGATGACTCCACATTTATGTCCACATCTGACAATGTGACACATCTCCAAATAATTACCCAGAAAACTTTAACAGCAACTAAAACATGGTTTTGTAACTCACAGGTCATGCTCAGTCCTAAATAAACTCATACTTTTCCCGCCCAGTCCCTCTCCCATGAAAATACAAAATGTAAAGTCCTTTCTCATGATAATACAACTATTGAAGTCACTTCTCATAGCAAATTTTAAGGATGATAGTGGATGATAATCTTAAATTGGTCCTTCATATACAAAATCGCATAAGATAAGCAAAACTAGAGTAAGATAAACAACTCTTTTTTTCTAACAATCTGGGCCTAACTCTAAACTCCTTAATTTGAGAAAAGACGAAGTATAGTTTGAAAATATCTGCAAAAGATAACAATAGTTTTTTTGTTACTAAGGATTATCTCTATATTTTCTAATACCATACTTAAAGTAAAAATGAGGGCCATTTTCATGAATGCCTACACCTAGTATACACTTAATGTATATGATCTGATTCAAGAACATTCCTCCCATATTTTTGTACCATTTATTCACTCAGAAAGATTACTTTGTGGTAAGCTTTATGAATCCCCCTTGATATTTAAGTCTGCAAGAAAATCAGAAGAAAAACTAAAATTCAGATGACGAAGGTAAGAGTTATGCTTGTGTTGTATGTTTACTCAGAACAGTGTACACTTAGTGTTCATTTAGTCTAGGCATTAATGAATATAGCCATCTGTCTAAAAAGATTAAGATGTTACTAACCGGAAATATAGACAGCTTTATAACTATTTTTTTCAAGAGTATACTAAACAACTTTTTTTCAATCTAAAGTTATAAAGTCTCGCTCTCAGCTCCAAAATGGAAGGTGTACTGATGTTCAAAGGGCTATTGAAATCAGAGTTGCTCTGATGATCAAAGGGCTATTGAAATCAGAGTTGCTCTAGTAAAAATCATTTTTATCTTATTCAGATATTGTAGAGTACATTTCTGGGTTATCATTATATATAACAATGTTATTTGTTGAGGCTATAGCCTTACAAAAATACATTAATTGCTCAAACATCTATATAATGAACAGGCACGTCTCAAAAACCGGAAAGTAGTTTGAAAATAGATTCATGTATGAAACAGTTAGAGGGTAACGGACATTCTCTTCCTTTAATCAAGGAAGATAATTGTGCTTGAGCATCTAATATGGCGACGTATGTTTACTCAAATATGTTTACCCCTCGTCTACAGTCATAGATGTTTCTATGCCAAAAATCCAGTCTAGGATTATTTTATTATTTTCATTATTTCATTGAGTAAGAAAAATGTTTTGAAGGTTAGAACCTGAGTAGAGCAGTTTGGTTCTGATCAGCTGAAGATCTTATGGAAAGTGCTCTTAACTTTTTGTACAACTGTAATAGCATAATTGATCCATGAATAGGTAAAGCACAATTTCAATGAGTAAACCATTTGGAATTTGATATTCCTTTTTAATCAGGCAGTCACAGTATGGGGAATGTTTCTGTCTTACTGATTTGATCTGAAGCTGCAGGACGTTAACAAATTTTATTCTGTTACCTCTCCAAGCAAAGCCATGTCTTATTTTGGCTGTAGATATTATTTTTGTACATCCAGAAGATTTAGCAATTTTACATGGTTTGTTTCTGGCAATTCTCAATTTGCTATTCTCTTAGTGCTCTGTGGGCTCTCTTAAGTATAAAATTGTTGCGGGTTTGTTGATCCTTTAATACACATTTAAATATTTCTTGGATTACATTGGTTAGGTCTTATTGCTCCACTTGCTCAGGTACTCCTCTTGCTAGAATGTTGTTTCTCTTTGTATGTGCTTCTAGGTCAGTTATTCTTTTGTTTAATTTGGCTGTTTCTTGAGCACTAATGTTTGAGGGTTCTAAGACTATAATTTTGTCCTCACATATAGCTGTTTTCAGAAATATCCAGCCATTTGGATATATTAGTGAGAGTGTTTGAGAGAGCCATTTGTCATGATAATGTTTGAATAGCTGCCTGGAGAGGTTATAGAGCTACTTGAAGTATATCCATGCTAAAAGTTTGCTCTAGCTTGGATTAAGCAGCTGTAGATTTTTTTCTTCTTCTTTGTTAGATGACTTGCATCTTATGTTTGAAATAAACTTTGGCTTAAATAACCCACAAGGGCAGCTAGCCTGGTCTTTACCTATGAACCTATGATTATAAAGCAGATATCAGAGTATTTTAACAATGGAAGAGCATAAGTCATGGATATTGGACTATGAATCACAAGAACACTTCATTAAAGTGCATTTATATTTACAAAATTTCTCATTTACATCTCATTATGCTTAAGGCATTGTGCATGAGGTAGATGGCCTCTACCAATCTTGCCTTAGCTGTGCTTTCTTGATAACAGCATGGATAACCCTACTGCATATGAGCAAAGGACTATAAATACTGTCCAGAGATTTCATACTACTCTTCCTAGACTGACTATGAGAATTTCTTGTGACAGCCCCCCTCATCTAGTCTTCTGACTATCATTTGGGTAAAACACATTAGTGCTGAATGAGTATCAAGATCTAGAAAGGATGGCTTCATCATGACGATGGCCCCCTTGTTATACATCTTACTTAATGTTACAGCAGTCTATGTCATTTCCAGAATCACAACCAACAGCAGAACAGCAGAACCAGCAAAATATTCCAAAAACGACAATGGATTCAGTTCCACAATAAAATGTATTGCTTGTCTTGTCTTAGCGCCTCGGCCATTACAGCCTTCAAAGAGTATGTCATTTCCAGACCCTGATACTTTGATACTTTCACCATTCTTATTTTAAACTGGAGTACTGGCTAATATTACTTTGCAACAGACTAATGAAAAACAGATCACGATTTATGCTTAGTGTGTTTTGTTTATGTTTTGCCTATAATCTAGTTCTTTTAAATGTGCATTTAACATGATTCATCAGATGATCTTTCATTTACCTGGACTGAAAAATGTGTCTATGCCTTCTGATTGTCATGACCCAAACTTCATCACTACTATCTCCTCTCACCTGGTGTAATGGTGTAAAAGTAAATGTTGGAATGTTAATATATATTTTTCAATATTAAGTAGCAATATGTTTCAGAAACTCTCTCGATCATAATTATCGTCAACCCTCCTTTGTTTTTCATTTTCTACATGGGTTCAGGGTTTCTCATCAACTATTGCCATCTGTGTTGATTCAGTGGCATTCCCCTACTTTCTTTGGAGGTCATGACTGCCTGTCCTAGGTCTTCTTGTGTGCAGTTCTCCATTTCTTTACTGGAAACCATTGTTTCCTCTTGACTTCTTCACGTCATTCCCAAATCCTCATCTCCAAATCATAGTCTGCTTTCCTGCCCATATGCCTGATCTGTTCTCTTTGACATTCTTTGCAATTGGAGCTACTTTTGTTTCTGCTCTAATATCCTGATTTCTTTGTCTGTCCCAGAGTGTACATTCTACTGCCCATCCCAGGTACTTCATCTCCATGCCCTTTAGCTTCCTCAGCTGATTTGCCTTCACTAACTAGATTTTTGTAACATACAGTAGTACTGGTCATATCACTGTTTTCTGCACCTTACCTCTTAGCTTCTTTGGCCTTCATCTACCACACCTTATCCCTAACACTCCGTGTCCCTCCCCCTGGGAGTTTAGCTTTGATAATCTCATTCAGACTTACTTTCTCCTCAATCACTTCTTTCCAGATACTTGAAGCTGTTAACCTGTTCCATTATTTTCCCTTCTGTCTCAGTGTTCAGCTTCTTCTAATCCCCCCATGTCCTACCATGACATCTGTCTTGTCATAGGTTCATAGGTTCATAGCTAAATAATAGGCTTGCAGTCCAGAAGGCCAATGAGGAACCTAGACCAAATTCTCAGTTGCCCTCATCAACTGTTTGGTTAAGTGACTTACTAAATGTCACACAGTAGACAAATGAGGACTGAAAAAAATCAAACCATATATGACAGGAACAGCAACTCTGAGTCTCAACTCTTTGTGAAAATGGCCAGGCAAATGTGCTACCTTGATGGGGGGTTAAACCATCAACTCTCTCCAGTTACATTACATTGTACACTTCGTTAACAAGGTGAGCCACAGAGGCACAGAGAATTTAACCTTTGACCCTTTAAACTAAACAGAGTGCGCATGTTTAATTCCATGTGCTTTCAGTTTTCAATTCCATTCACTGTATCATTTGCTGAAGTTCCTGTGCACAGCCTGCTTATAATGATACATCATCTTCATACAGTATCGTTGCTGATCTGTCCTTGTCCTGTTTGTTAACATAGTCCATCACCTGTATAAACAGCAGTGGGCTCAGAGATGAACCATGATACACTGCCACTCCCACTAGGAACCACTCCGTGAATTCAGACACAGTCTGTTCTTGTGCCATTGGGTCCTTTTACATAGTCTGCTTTAGTTTTACAATTGTTTATAGTTCTTTGAATTGTTACAGAACTTGCATATGTCTCCTCCAAGTCTAGGAATGCCTAGCTGGAATCTTTCCTCATCTCTAGCCTTTTCTCATTTACTTGTCTCTCTTTAAGAAATGTGTTGAGTCTGCTGTGTCCTGATCTAAATCCACATTGCTCATCTCCCATCTTACTTTCTATTACACTGCATATTCATTTGTCAACCACTCTTCTCTCCATTTTTCTGCAGTGTGGCAGGAGTTTGATACCTCTATGCTGCCCACATGTGTGAGCATCCATTTGGATCTTGTAGACTGATATGAAAATGCTTAGTCTACAGTCATCTGGGATACTGACTTTCAAATCATACTGCTATGCGTACCCTCTGGAGACATTTCTCTCCTAACTCACTCAATATCTTGATACTAAGTCACTAAATATCTTGATCATATCTCAGTTGTCCTGGTCTGAGCCTGCTGCTTTCGCTGACTTTATTTTCCTTAGTGCTGCTCCTACTTCTTCTATGGTTGGCCTTTCTTCCTTTTTTATCATAGGCTATCTCTGGGGTAGTCAACCTTCTGGGGGGGTTTCTTAATTCAGAAGGTGCTGTCTGCCTTTGATGTCCCATGGACTGATGATCAGAGTGTTGCTGGCAACCTTATGAAGGTTATATGATGACTATCTTCTTTGTCTTTCTGTCTTTGCATAGCAACCTGATACAGTTTATTTGCACCATCTGCTGAATCACTTTCAAGCAACTGGTAAAGTGCCTAGGTGCATTGTTCTTTGCTGTTATGACTGCTCTCTTAGCCAATTTGGTAGACATTCAGCATTCCTTCTTAGTCTGGTCCATCTTTTTACCTCCAATTTTTTTGCACTCTTTTGTCTTTTGATAACTTCCTGGACTTCTGCATTCCATCACCACATTTTCTTATGCACTTTATTTCCATGCCTGGCTTAGCTGTATATCTAGTCTGTAATCTTGACACGTGCTGTTTTGAGAAGTTGTAATTCTTTCACTCCACCTATTTCCTCTGCTTCCTGAGGTGCTAAAGCTCTAAGTATTCCTTGCACTAGTGTGCTTTCACTCCAGTCAAATTTCGGGTCTCTGACCTAGTCTCAGTTAACTTTAGAGCCTTCTCTGACCACAGCTTGTAGATAATTTTGGCCAACAATGATTTTTGCTGTGGGTGACTGTTTCACTGGGGACTTTGTTGTGTTCTGTTCTGCCCTTTTGCCCTTTCCAAACTGAGCTGCATAATGACCACAGTTGTATGCTATCTTTTGACTGTCTCTCTTGAACATATCAAACCATGTAGACCTGCATGATCTCCAATGTATGTGTCAATAAGTGGAATCTTACAACTGAAGCAGTTAACTAATTTAAAGATAAATCATGGATGCACAATAAACTACAATTTTTTCACTGGGGTTACCACTTACACAACTGCTAAAAGAAATATTTTTCCGCATATGAATGCACATGACATGAGAACAACTTTGATTTAAGTGACCATCAGACACTGTTTTCCAGGAGAACTCAGTGGATTAATATGGTCCTAGCAATATATATATATATATATATATATATATATATATATATATATATATATATATTTTTTTTTTAATTTATATTTATATATATATATATATATATATATATATATATATATATATTAAAACATCAGTTGATACATGATATACTCAGAACATAAATTATGTTAGTGCCTAACAGACAGATGTCAATAAATAAGGGTCAGAAAACAGTGAGCTCTCTTTGGTCCCTTCTACCTATCTCTATCTCTCTCTCTTTCCATCCTTTCTTAAATTCATGAAACATGTTAATTCATAAATGTAGTGAAGGAAAAATAACAGCCAATACAGACAGTGGAAGGTAAACAGATATACAAAGGCAAAGCTAAAGCAATCCACCCTCCCATCCTAAATGAAGTAAATCTTTTTACAGGATGAACAGGGACAGTAAAATTACCTGCTTTATTAAAAATAGAATTTGTGAAGACTAACTACTTATTTCTATATTTTTTTGGAAGAGGAGAATCTTGCAGTAGTACAAAAGAAGCATGGAGTCCACCATTTGAATGATACTCTCTAGCCAGGCACTTAAGAGAAGTGAATCTTGAAACAGATTGTATTCAGGTGGGTGTTATAGAAGAGGGAGTCAACAAAAGAAGAAAGGGATGATTTGGAAAGCATAAAGAGGCAAGGCTGTGATCTACTAAAAAAAAATTGTGACAAACACATCGTAGGTGAGTAAGCCATGAAGAAAATGAATAAAATAATGGAATGTCAGTTATGTGCCAGCATGCTAAAGAAGGGACCATACACATCTCAGAACAGAAGTGAGAAATATAACCTTTCAGTCCAGCAAGTCTCATGAACCTCATTATATATATATATATATATATATATATATATATATATATATATATATATATATATATATATATATATATTTATTTATAGTAGAGTGAAGCATAAACTCACATCCTAGTGGTGATTCTAGAATTTCTTTTCCACTCTCACTGGCCATGCTTTGTGTATTTACAGTTTGTATTTATCCAGCTGGTAATCAAGTTTTCTCTTAAAACATCTGGCATTCTTCATTTACATCAGTGTTGTGAACTGTTATTAATTCAGTCCAAATGCTGTTTGTTTATTATGTGTGATAATTATAATAAAAGATAATATGTGGGATTCAATAAACTCTGTGTAGGCTTCACGGAAAGCCTACATGGAGTTTACATGTTTGTGTGGTGAGCAGCGCCGCTAATTACATATTCATACTGTGTATCACGTTTAGACATAAACAAGCACAGTTTCATGGTTGGCAACAGTGTTGTTGGCCAGGAAACAATGCTGAACAACATGAATAGCAAAGTAGCCAACCAATTTACAGTAGAGCAATCTAGGTTAGTGGGACTGAGTGGAATAAACAATGATTACCAGGGTTTATTATATAGTAATTTGTATGGGCCAAACACAGTACGGCACAGTGTACACAGTGCAGAATATTCTGAAATCCCATTCTAGCCATTCTGTACAAAAGTTGTGTAAATGGTCTGTAAGGGTACATGGACTGCCATTTAAAATAAATAGTCAGAGAAATTGTGTGTATTGCATAGGGACACACATATGAATTGCAGGAATGAAGATAGGGAAAGAGGACAGGTGAAACATTGTAATGTGGGGAGGTGGAGACTAGATGGCGTACTGAGAGCAGTGAATTTTGAGAGCTCAATAAGCTAGTATAATAATAAAGGAACATTTTATTATTTTCAAGTTTAAAATGTCAGAAATTTATAGATAAACTACTAAACTACATAAATATCAATTTTGGTGGAGACAAACAAAAATGTTCCTGTCAAGTAACTTGGAGATATATTGAGTCACTGAATATGAACAACTCAAGGAATTCTCATCCAGATGCTGTTTTGAAAAAACTGCAATTAATGACATCTACCTTACAGGAACTATCTTTGAAGATGGATGGCTTTAAAATGACTTAGAAAACCTCAAATTAAATTCTCAAAAACAGACTGATACTCTTAAGGAACTATTACAGCAACACCATACAAAAATAACAAATATAGAGACTTTTCTAAATGACATTGAAGGGAGACGCAAAGAGGACGTATTCCAAAAAGAATTTCTGCGTAAAGAGAATATATGGCTGCTTAACAAAATAGATGACTTAGAAAACAGGGAAAGGAGAAACAGCATAAGGATCTTTGGTCTGCCTGAAAAACTGAAGGAGAAAACATTATTTCATTCTTAACAACCTGGATTTCTGAATTGTTAGACTTGAGAGAGGGACTTTCATTTGGAATTGAAAGGGCGCATAGAGCACTGAGGAAACCTGCTTCTTATTAAATAAATACTCCACCTAGTTCCATAGTTATAAAATTTATTTTATTTCTGGACAAGGAACTAATATTAAAATTTGCTTGGAAAATCACCCTTAAAATACAATCAAAGCCTGATAAGGTTTAACAATGATTATTCTTCCAGAATACTAGAACAAAGAAAAAAAAGTCTGGCCAATAATAAAACTGTTGAAACAAAACAACATTAAAGTACAGCTGGCCTTTCCAACCTAGATAAAAATACTTTTTGCCAATGAGATGAGAACCTTTAATGACTTAGAAGAAGCTACTATATTCATCAAAAACAACAACATAGTGTCTATATCAGAAGAAATGGAATGGATGGCCCCTACTCTTAAAAGAATAAAAGAAACAAATCCTTGGACTGATGCTAGAAAGAAGAAACAAAATACTGTTTCCAAGATAGCTGTCCCAAAAAAATAATTCTTACAACTACATTTCTCAAAGTATCAACTGATAAGGTACATCACTTATCTGTTTTTATTTAAAAAAAGAGGGCTTCCTAAACAACTGAGAAACAGTAATGATTTATCAGAATGTTCAAAGAGTCCAGTAATTCTTCACAAAGGTAGGTCAAGATGGGTTACTATTACATTATATATAAGCCAAACAAAGCAACATATAATATAAACATAGTAGTTTCTAGTCCCCTACTTGAACTCAATGAATACTTATCTTGTTCATTTTTCATTGTTTTTACTTATAATAATTTAAGTAATTAATTAACTAATTCAACAAGGTACCGTTCAGACTCAAATGTAGCAAATTAACATCATGTATAATAGCAGTAAGAGTAGAGTGTTTCGAAAAAAAAATGCTGTCATGGAGACTAATACCTTCTTCAGTTAAAGTATGATTTAGAAATGTCATGTATATCCTAGTTGAATAATAAATGTCACCATTATTCTGTCTAAATATAGTTAATATCAATTATGGCAGGTATCACAGTTATGAGTGCTGTTTGATCAATCCTGATGTGGTGTGTGTGGATGCAGCTGTGTCTGGCAGATAGCACAAATGTCATTATTACTCTGTCTAAACATAGTTAATATCAATTATGGCAGGTATCATAGCTTTGAGTGCTGTTTCATCAATCCTGATATGGTGTGCGTGGATGCATTCGTGTCTGGCAGCTAGTACAAATGTCATTATTATTCTGTCTAAACATAGTTAATGTCAATTATGGTAGGTATCACAGCTTCAAGTGCTATTTGATTAAGCCTGACATGGTGTGTGTGGATGCAGCTGTGTCTGGCAGTTGTCGTATGTTGCTGTTTTCATCTCTGGGAAGCTGTGGGTTGCAGCTTGTGATCGAGGATTACCGATGCTTGTGTATTAGGATGAGACATTGTTTTTTTTTAGCCTGGATCCAGGGGAAGGGGTGGATAAAACTGTGATTTGGGATATTTTGGCAGAGAATAGTTTGTTTATATATCTGTTGAGTGAGTAAGAGGTGGGAAGGCTGGAAGAATGTGTTATCTCTAACTGTGGTGGGTTGGTGGGAGTTTTTTTTTTTTTTATCTGTTTGCTCTCCGTTTTTTTCCTGGCTGTTGCCATGAAGTTGGCTTGAAGTTGCAGTGAAGTGAAGTGAAGCTTTGCCTCAGGTGCATCACAAGCCTCTGGTATGCAGTACATAGACACACTAACAGAAACAGATGCTCCCAGGTTAATATGGTAATGGAGACAGAGTGACATTAATGCTTAAAGGCTCTAAGGAGCCTCCGAGATGATTCTCAGCAATGTTTTTCGTTTAAAAAAAATATGTAATAAAAGGGCTGTTTTAAACCACATGTACACATATTGATGGTCTCCCAACACTTCTTTAGCTCATTAAGTTGATTCTTGATAAAAAAATAATAATAATAAGTGCAGTTTTATATTTAAAATGTATTTTGGTCCAAGCACATTAAGGACTTACATAGGAGTGGAAGTCTGTGTTATTGTGAAAAACTAAGAGCACTTGGTTTTGTGCAGAGCCCTTTGCAGTAGTCTGGGAGGTGAGCTTGCTCGGACATGTTGGGCATATGGGGATAGTTGATTCTAGGGGTGTTTAGGGTTGCTGGGAAGTGCTAGAGAGTCATCAGATTTCCTTCATGGAAATATCTGTGGGAATGGAAGGTGTGTTGAGTGGTTCACTGGCAGAGTGGCCACTGCATAGAACAGGCTGATAAAATGAAACAGGACAAATATTGGTTTGGATATTTTAAGAACAGCCTGGAAACACACCACATGAACTAGTGAATGGTATTCTGGCTAAACTGGATGGGCATTGTTGTCTGTGCTTGATGTACTGATATGTGTGTATGTAAGGATGGAAATCTACTTATAACAAATACGAAACTAGAAGGGTCTCATAATTTAAAGTCTATGGACTGCATAAACATGCTTGGAAGGTGCTAATAATAAGAATAAGCATTACAGCTTGTGGTCTCTCAAATAACTAAGCAACAGTCAAAAAAAAACACACACACAATAGTTATGTAATGTATGATTTTAGTAAATCTAGACATAAAATATATAATCATCCTATAAGATGAAGCAGTCTGCTGAATTTAGATATTAAAGACAGGAATTAATAACATGGGCATGTGCATAATAACACTACTGTCTTAACTTGTCATAAATGACATACACTACATTGAACATCAAGGGGAAGCATGATGATTTTCTTATATAAGTAAATATGCATAACAAGTCATGTAATTCCTTTAACTTGAATTGTGGTTTTGTAACCCATCTTGACTATACATAATGCTTAGGCTGTAACCAAGGTAACTAATGTTTTATACATGACATCAAACTGACAAAGTTGTTCAAGGGAAACAATAAAAGCCTGAACTAGGAACAATCACATTCTGAACAAATAGTATTAAATTGACAATAATCACTCAATTTAACCTTTGCTGATTATACAAAATTGAATGTTGCCATTTAAATCTAAAAACTTTCAGAATATGCCATAAAAATGGCATTTTATGAATATGGAAAGGGAACTTGTAATCATCAATCACAATAAGTGAATTTGTTGTTTTTAACCTATAATTTCACTCATTTTATAATAAGAACTGGCAGATATAAAAATCCTTATGTGTAGGAAATGGGTGGAAGAGGGATGCACTGATAATTAAAATGCACTAACTTTCATCAATGTTCACATAAAACAAACTTGATGCTTTAAGTAAGTTAGCAACAAACAAAGTGATTACTTAAATGCGGAAAACAATGAAATATAACTTCTGATATATCCAGTAAAATACATTGTATTATAAACATTAGGTATAAATATTATTACCATCTATTTATATTAAGTAATACGTTTTGAAAGACTTCATCAATAAAGGTGAATATGTTAAATGACTGTGTGCTATAATCTTTTACTGAGATTTTATATATGATACATCCTACTTTACTATGATTGAATTGCTTGTCATCTATCTTTCATGCAAATATTAATTGCTTATACAATAAGTAGACATTTATATTGTATTAGAATTCTGTCTAATCTACAATAGTCCTATATCTTCCCAAAGTAATATAAATATTGCTTATTCCTATTACAAATGTTCTCCATATGATAATTCAATTTATGGAGCCAGGATGTTCTGGATTGTCAAGGTATGCGTGATAATCTGATGGTTTATCCATCAGATTAGGAATGATTTTCATTCAATGGCTAGTGCAGACCTTAGTTTTGTTAACATTTATTAATTTACATTTGTTATTTCACAAAAACATTTTTAGTATGCCTGACCAAAACATTACTTTATTGGTAAACACTCAAAGTATAAAACTGATAATTTCCTTTAAAAGCTCAAACATATACTTTTTAATTATCAGAGGAAAATATTTAATAGTCACAATAAAACAAAAAATACATTGTCTAAATAACCTAAAATGGATTTAACTTTATTATCTTTAAATATCAATGGCTTAAACAATCCTAGCAATATATCAAATCTACTTCTTCTTCTTAGTCTTTCAGCTTTTCCTGGTTAGGGGTCACCACAGCGGATCACCTGTTTCCATTTCTTCCTGTCCTCTGCATCTTGCTCTGTCACACCAACCACCTGCATGTCCTCTCTAACCACATCCATAAACCTTATCTTAGGCCTTCCTCTTTTCCTCTTACCTGGCAGCTTCATCCTTAGCATCCTATTCCCAATATACCCAGCATCCCTCCTCAGCTCATGTCCAAACCAATGCAATCTCACCTCTCTAGCTTTGTCTCCAAACTGTCCAACCTGGGCTGACCCTCTAATATACTTATTCCTAATCCTGTCTACCCTCGTCACACACAGTGCAAATCTTAACATATTTAACTCTGCCACATCCAGCTCTGACTCCTGCATTTTTGTCAATGCCACTGTCTCCAACCCATATAACATAGCTGGTCTCACTACCCTTTTGTAGACCTTCTCTTTCACTCTTACTGGTACTCGTCTGTCACAAATGACTCCTGACACTCTTCTCCACTCACTCCACCCTGCCTGTAATCTCTTCTTCACCTCTCTTCCACACTCGCCATTACTCTGCACTGTTGATCCCAAGTATTTAAACTCATCCACCTTTTCCAACTCTACTCCCTGCATCCTCAGCATTCCTCTACCCTCCCTTTCATTCACACACATATATTCCATCTTAGTCCTACTGACCTTCATTCCTCTCCTCTCTAGAGTATATCTCCAGCTCTCCAGGGTCTCCTCAACCTGTTCCATACTCTATCTACATATCACAATGCCAACTGCAAACATCATAGTCCACGGGGACTCCTGTCTGATCTCATCTGTCAACCTGTCCATCACCAGTGCAAATAAGAAAGGGCTCAGAGCTGATCCTTGATGTAATCCCACCTCCACCTTAAACGCATCTGTAACTCCCACTGCAGATCTCACCGCTGTCACACTACCCTTGTACATATCCTGTACCACTCTTACATACTTCTCTGCCACTCCTGACTTCCTCATACAATACCACAACTCCTCTCTAGGCACCCTGTCATATGCTTTCTCTAAGTCCACAAAGACAAAATGCAACTCCTTCTGACCTTCTCTGTACTTCTCCATCAACACTCTCAGAGCAAACATCGCATCTGTAGTGCTCTTTCCTGGCATGAAACCATACTGCTGATCACTAATCATCACCTCCCTTCTTAACCTAGCTTCCAGTACTCTTTCCTATAATTTCATGTTGTGACTGATCAGTTTTATCCCTCTGTAGTTACTACATATCTGCACATCACCCTTATTCTTGAAAATTGGTACCAAAACACTTTTTCTCCACTCCTCAGGCTTCCTCTCACTTTCCAAGATTTCATCAAACAATCTGGTTAAAAATTCCACTGCCATTTCTCCTAAACACCTCCAAGCTTCCACAGGTATGTCATCTGGACCAACAGCCTTTCCATTTTTCATCCTCTTCATAGCTATCCTTACTTCACCCTTGCTAATCCATTGCACTTCCTGATTCACTATCCCCACATCATTCAGCCTTCTCTCTCTCTCTCTCTCATTCTCTTCATTCATCAGCCCCTCAAAGTACTCCTTCCATCTGTTCAACACATTCTCCTTACTAGTGAGTATGTTTCCCTCATTATCCTTTATCACCCTTACCTGCTGCACATCTTTCCTAGCTTGGTCCCTCTGTCTAATCAATTGGTACAGGTCCTTTTCTCCCTCCTTAGTGTCCAACCTTTCATACAACTCTCTATACGCCTTATTCTTAGCCTTTGCCACCTCTCTTTTTACCATGCATCTCATCTCCTTATACTCCTGACTACTTTCTTCATCTCTCTGACCATCCCACTTCTTCTTCGCCAACCTCTTTCTCCATATACTCTCCTGTACTTCCTCATTCCACCACCAGGTCACCTTGTCCTCCTTCCTCTGTCCAGATGTCACACCAAGCACCTTTCTAATAGTCTCCCTTACTAGCTCTGCTGTAGTTACCCAGCTATTCGGTAACACTTCACTTCCACTCAGTGCCTGGCTTAACTCTTCCCTGAAGTCCACCTCACAATCACCCTTTTTCAATTTCCACCATTTGATCCTTGGTGCTGCCCTCACACTCCTCTTTCTCTTCTTGATCACCAATGTCATTCTACAGACCACCATTCTATGCTGTCTAACTACACTTTCCCCACCACCACTTTACAGTCTCCAATCTCCTTCAAACTGGCCCTCATGCATAGGATATAATCCACCTGTGTGCATCCCCCTCCACTCTTGTATGTCACCCTATGTTCCTCCCTCTTGTTAAAATACATATTCACCACAGCCATGTCCATCCTGTTTGCAAAATCCACTACCATCTGAACTTCTGCATTCCTTTCCTCAACACCATACCTACCCATCACTTCCTCATCCCCTCTGTTCCCTTCACAACATGCCCATTGATATCTGCACTGATCACCACCTCTCTCACCCTTAAGTACATTCATCACCACTTCATCCAACTCACTCCAAAATGTTTCTTTCTCATCCATCGCACACCCATCTTGTGGAGCATATGCACTAACAACATTCATCATTACACCATCAATTTCCAGCTTCATAAACATCACTCTATCCGACACTCTTTTCACCCCCAAAACACTCTTGGTATACCATTCCTTCAGGATAACCCCTACCCCATTTCTCCTCCCATCCACACCATGATAGAACAATTTGAACCCACCTCCAATACACCTGGCCTTACTTCCCTTCCCCCTGGTTTCTTGTACACACAATATATCAACCTTCCTTCTGTCCATCATATCAGCTAGCTCTCTCCCTATACCAGTCATGCTGCCAACATTCAAATTTCCTACCCTCACTATCACACTCCTAACCTTTCTTGTCTCTTCCTGCCTTTGGGCATGCCTCCCCCCTCTTCTTCTCCTTCTCCTCATTCGGCCAACAGTAGCCCAATTTCCACCAGCACCCTGTCAGCTAACAGTACTGGTGGCGATCGTTGTTAACCTGGACCTCGACTGATCCGGTATGTAAATCTGTATTGGTTTCCACATATCTCATTTGGCAGATGTTTTACACTGGATGCCCTTCCTGATGCAACCCTCCCCATTTATCTGGGCTTGGGACCGGCACGAAGAAATGCACTGGCTTGTGCATCCCATGTGGCTGGGTTAATCTACTGAAATATTTAAAATTGAACAAAGCCCAAACTGTCTTCCTTCAAGAAACTCATTTAAAAACAAATGACAATTACAAATGGAATCCTAAGGAATATATGATATTGGCGCAATCCACTTATAAGACAAAGACAAAAGGGATAACATTTTATGGAAAACAAATGTGATTAACCCAGAAGTCATTTATAAGTATGAAGATAAAGAAGTCCTTATGGCATTAATAATAGTTAACTATAATAACAGAATATGGACCCTAGCCAATCTATACTGGTTCCCAGGCATTGGAACAGGAACTGTTAAAAAACACTTGGATTTCATTTCCAATAATTATAAAGGTGACAATATTAGGAGGAGATTTTAACTGTATCTTTGATATTTCTGAAACTACAAATAAAAGACCGCTGCATACATCTGCTGTATCAAAATCTTTAAACAAGTGGGTAGAATAATTTCATCTTGTAGATATTTTCAAATTTAAGAAGATAAATATTTGCTGTTTTCCCATCAAGATCACAGATTTGGTACACAAACTAGAATAGATAAAATATTTGCTGCCCATGACTTATACTTTAAAATCATTAATTTCTCAATCACTCCTTGCCCCTTTTCAGACCACAGTTCATTGATAATAAAACTTCAGAATGGGTACAGACCATTGATATTCCAGCATATATAACTAAAGAGTTCAAACCCTGGTTATTATCTGAATTACAGTTCTTCTTAGATATTAATTACACCACAGAGATAAATAAAATAATGATGTGGGACTCATTAAAAGCTTACAAATATGGTAAAACCCTAACATGGTATAAAAAAAAATTAGAGAATGGGCTTCTGAATTATTAGATCTGCAATCCAAACTTTTGTCAGTAAAAGCTGAAAAAAATCAAAATCATTTGTAGATAAAAAGAAAGTAGAAGTATTAAACAATAAATACAATGAAATGCTAACACATAAAACTAGTTTAGCTTTAGAAAAACTAAAAATGAACATCTTGGTCACTTCTCCCAAATATCTACATATTTTTTCCACAATAATCAAAATACAATCAAAAGCTAATAACATTAAAAGTATCTTCAATGAAAAGAAAGGGGAAAATGTCTCGGATATAGGTGACCTTGTTGATGCCTATAGAAATCACTTTATGGAACATTTCCAAAAAGAAAATATACATATCGATCAATTAAATCTAGATGAAAAATGTTCTAATATAAAAAATACCAGAAAAATTAAAACTATATTTGCAAGGACCCATATCCTACAAAGAAATTACAGATACAATAAAAGAGGGTAAACATGATAAAGCTGCAGTTATAGATGGCATAATTATGGAAATATATAAACCTTTTCCTTCAAAGATACTATCCCTCTTCCATAAAACTCTATTAGAAATTCAGTCACAAGCTTTAATACCACCCTCTTGGAGATAATCCTTAATCACACCAATCCTAAAGGAAAACAAATCCCCAAACCTCTGTACCTCATACAGACCTATATCATTAAATAATGACTATAAGATATTTATGACAATATTAACTAACAGAATGAAAATAGCACTATCCAAAACAATAAATAATGATCAAACTGGATTTATATATCATAGACACACATGACAATATTCAAAGGATAATTTCTCTTATAGATTATGTTAATAAAAAAAATAAAGAAACACTTGGAATTGGCTTAGATATAGAGAATGCCTTTGATTCCCAAAATTGGGACTATTTATTCAAAATCCTAATGCTATTTGAATTTCCAGCATCTCCTAAAGAATATATATATATACAAATAATTTAGCGTATGTCAAGTTAGGTCATTTTACCTCTGAATCTATACATATAACAAAAGGCACTAAATAAGGATGTCCCATGTCACTGATTCTATTTGTTCTGGCTATTGACATATTGGCAGATTCAATATGTAACAATATAAAAATAAAATGAATAGATGTTTATGAACAATCCAGTTGTAAAGTAATGCTATTTGCTGATGACATATTACTAACATTTGTAGATTTTAGAAGAAGTAGATGTATTAATTAACAAATTTTACATGACTTCAGGACTCCATTTCAATAAATCAAAATGTTTATTTTTAAATAAAAAGAAAGTCTGCAGACTAAGGAGGATCACATCATAGGGAAAAAAGAATCTACCTTAAAATATCTAGGAATTGAGTTATGCAAAGATAATAATGAATTAGTCTAAAAAAACTACAATAATATCATAAATGCAATTAAAATCTCTGTGGAAAAATGGAACAAAAATTGAAGATGAACTGCAGTTAATAAAAATGGTTTTACTGCCCAAGATCCTTGGCAATACAGCTGTTACCAGAAAGGAATATATTTAAAGAAATAAATGCATGCCTAATAAAATTTTTATGGTTTCACAAAAGAAGCAGAATAGCTTTAATACATCATATCAGACCGTGGAAACAGGGAGGATTAAACTTTCCTGATATAGAAACATATATAAAAGCATCAGTATCTAAAACAATCTCAGATTGGATATGTCCAAATTACTCTGCAAATTGGAAAGAATTACTAACTACAATATCAAGAAATGAATTTGATTTACAAAAAAAAAAATGTCAAATAACAGATAAAAACAATTTGCCATGGCACATAGTATGCATTAGTATGCAATATAACATAACTAAACCCATTAAAACTCATATGATTATTTATTACATTGACTCATTAAGAAAATTACTAATGCAGATATAGATTAAAAAATCTGGTTTGATCTTTTGACACCATTTATAGTCACAAAGAATTTTCCACAAAAAATATAGAGAAAAAATATTAATTCCTGGGAGCAGAAAGGATTTGGCTGTTGGCTCAAATATATCAAAGAACTAAAAGTGCAAGTAATAAGAACAATATACAAAATTCCACAACAGGGCTGGCTAACTTTATAGAGTATTCTGTCATATTTGCAAGATTTAAGTAGAATAATTAACAATTCTTCATTTAAAGAAATACCTAAATTTACGAAATAGATATATGAAATCATTAAAAAAAAAAGTAGTAGGCAACACAAACTCCAAATGACAAAAACAGAAGCAGTGGGTTCAGGTACAAAAGCCAACTCACAGTTTATACAGGAATTTATTCAATAAAACGCACGAAAGGTGTAGTCACATAAAAATCCAAAAGGTATAAACAGTATTCCAAGTGTTTTCGTCTTTAGTGAATCAGAGACTTTTTCAAGGAAATTAGAAAACTGTTACTGAGCTCAATTTAAACAAACAGATCCACCCCCAATTAACATTGAACCTATAGAATAAAATCATATAATGAATATTCATAAAGTTCATAAATATTCAACAGTCACAGTACAATTCAACCACAGAACCCATGTCATGATAAAAAACACACTAAAATGTATAGCAAATAATACACCAGTCACCAAAAATCATGCCCTTGTCAAAATAGTATAGGTAAAAAATGCTATTAATAAATATATACATATGTACATATAAAATGTAAAGTTATATAAATACATGTAAAAATGTATATCAATTCATTTATCTATTTAATGCTATTAACTTCAAGAAACAGGCTAAGGATAGAGCATCATTGGAACCCAGCTGGTTTATTGTATTAGTTTTAATCTGCCATAGTGCCTCTTGTTTCTCTAGTTGTAGGGTCCAGTGGCCACCCCTTTGGTCTATGTCTAAATCATCAATTATCGGAAATTTAAAATCATGCCCCTCATACTCCTTATAGTGTTTAGCAAGAGCATTTGTCTCTTTGCCTAACCTAATGTCCCTTAAATGCTCATATATTCTACATCTTAATCTCCTTTCTGTTTTCCCGATGTAGAAAGCGGGACAAACCGTACATAGGGCACAGTATACAACCCTTTCAGTTTGGCTTGTGGTCTTCCTTCTTAGTTCTATAGTAACCCCATTGATAAAGCAAGATAAGCCCTCAAGAATATGTGTGCAAGATGAACAAGCCCCACACTTCCTCATGTAGCCAGTCATAGGTCCCCTCTTATAAGATTCAAAGACATTTTTAAGCATCTTACCCCTTCTGTATATAACATTCGGTCTCTCACCCAGCCATTGTCGTAACTAGAGCTGATCTTGACTGTTACTCCTATGGCCCTATCAGTTCCATTCTGGTCCACAATGACCAAGTTTGAGCCATCTGTGTGATCAGCATTCGCTTCAATGACTATTTCACTGGGCCCATAATAGGTCGTAACACAAGTCGAATCTCCATAAGTTACTACTATGGTCCTATTGTTCTCCTTGTTAAAATTAAATATATTAATCAAACAGGTTTCATCCACATCCTGATTAAGGATAGCCTTGAAATAACCTTTCCCCCTCTTATTCAAAACCTCAATAAATACCTCATTCAAAAGTGAGTTAGGATAACCCCTTCTCAAAAACATTTCCTTCAACAGTTCATATTCATTTAAAAATGCATCAAAAGAGGTAACCGTTCGGGCATCACTAACTAGATGTTCTTTTACCACCCCCTTCTTTTGTTTATAAGGATGCCCACTATCAAAGTGAAGGAAACTATTTGAATATGTCTTTTTACGAAAGATTTCAGATAGAAAAACCTTCCTGGACCTATTCTTAACTAGTTTAACATCCAAATATGTTATTTTATTCTCATTGAAACTACAAATAAAATGTAGAAATAGTGTCGAGTTGTTCATAAAATCTAAAAATTCTGTAATCTTATCACGGGGACCCACCCAAAAAATAAAAATGTCATCCAAAAAATGAATGTACATTCTACAATATTCATAATAAACTGAGTTCAGTAAATATTTTTTTCTCCCACTGGAGCATGACAATGTTTGCATAGAGCCCCCCACATGGTGCACCCATGGCAATCCCATTTTTCTGGACAAAGTATTCATTGTGAAAAAATATAAAATTATTCATCAATACCACCTCCAACAATTGTTTTTGTTTATGTTAACCCTAGGTTTAGGAACACCCTTTTCACATAAAAATTTACAAAACTATTCAAGACCAAGCTCATGGGTTATCACTGTGTATAGGTGTTTGACATCCATGGTAATAAAAATGCCTGAATGAACATAGTTCAACAGTTGATTCTTTCAAGAAAGTCCCAGGAGTCTCTACATAAATTATTTTCTGTCGTTAAAAGTGATTTCAACCTGATATCCAAGAATTTGGCCAAGGATATGTTATAGACCCACCACCATCAACAACTGGTCTCATGGGGGATCAAATACACACTTGTGAATTTTTGGCAAACCAAACATACATGGTATTTTTGGATAAGAGGTAGATAAAAAGTTGAATTCATCAATTGTAATAGAACCTTCAATAACTAAGTCATTTAAGACATTACGAAGCTTCTTATATGAAACAGTCAACTCATTCAAAGAGCTCTTTACATAAGCATCTTCCATTAAGACATCCATCATTCTCTGATTATAATCCACCTTGTCCATTATGACTGCCCCACCCCCTTTATCCCTTTTAATAATTCTAATATCAACATTAGATCTCAGATTATTGAGGCATTCTATTTCATTAATACTTAAATTAGTAATGTGACCATCATTTCTTAAATCCCTTATATCAATTTCACATAACTTTTTGAATATTTGTAGAGATGGGTGGACAGGCAGATTATAAGTACTGCAAATGTGTAGTGGATTATTTATATATTCATTAGATTTAAACAAAATGTTAAAATTCAACTTTCTTACATAGTGTTTCAAGTAAATCAACATTTTTTTTTTAATTTACGAAATACATATATGAAATCATATATAATGACTTTGACATGGGAAAAAGTATTTCAAAATTTTACAAAATATTGATAAACTATAAAATAACATCCAAAACCTCATATTGGAAATATATAACAAAAGGACACGCAATACAGTTAACTGAAGATATTAAAACAAATATCTTATTATCGATAAAATATACATCCTTTACACAATACTGGAAAGTTCTTTAATTGGAAATGCTTGCACAGAGCATTCTTAACCCCAGATAGAATAAGTAAAATTAGTTCTTCCTTAAAAGGAATATGTTGGAGATGTGAGCAAGTACACAATGCAGATCGGAACCACATTTTCTTTGTGTTAATATTAAACCATTTTGGAATGGTATTAATAACTTTGTGCAAGCTTTATTTGATTAACCATTTTATTTAACTAAAGCTCTTTTATTATTAAATGTGAACAAAGGTCCTCATTTGAATAGGTCAAACATGTATCTAGTATGGACTATACTTGCAATTTCAAGGAAGTGTATGACAAGAAGATGGAATACAAACACAATACCAACTTTGGAAGACTTCTACAGCCTCCTGAAGACCACAGCATTATTGGAAATTAAAATGAAAGAACTGAGAATTTATCCAAAGCCACTTATCAACAACCCTTGGGGAAAAGTCTTATCATTGATTGACTCTATACAATAATTGATCAAACACTCTGATAATGGATTGGACAAACTGTATACATTAAGATCTGTTATAGTGTCAGGCTAATGTAAATAGTGTACATAGTTATTTAAGATGTTATGTATTAATACTATGGAATTCATTCAAATGTATTAGAAAAATAAAAACAAAATTTGAGAGAAAAAAATTGTAATGTACAACAGATGAGGGCATATAGATGGAAGACAGTTGTAGCAAGAACAATAATCACATATCAACATGGTACAACACGGACATCACAGTAAAACTTATATTATGTGACTGTCAGACAAAGTGATATAACAATGGAGAAGATGTCTTTGTGATATAAGCATCCTGATATGAACAATAGAGAGGACATCTATCAGGGATGTTAATATACAGTTGGTATTGGGTGCATATTGTGAAGCAGTGCAAACTGATTTGCTTGAATATGACTGTAATGTCAGCAGAGGTCTCTGACAACTGAGACACAGTTACAGGCTCATGGACAACAGTAAAAGAAGCACACATAATCATGGACAATATCAGAATAACACCATCAGTAATCCCATGTCTGTGACACAACATATGTGATTCTGAGAGATCATAGATGGTTCTGAATGAATATACTTATACAACTATTATGATATGTCAGCAATTTATGAAGGTAATCAAGCACACATTCCTAACATGGCAACATCTGATGGTGGTGTTAGGAGGGACACTGACATATCTGTATGTGACATTATAATAGATCCAGCGTAGTTGACTGGTGTGCATGGAAATACATATATATATATATATATATATATATATATATATATATATATATATATATATATATATATATATATATATATATAAATATATATATATATATATATATATATATATATATATATATATATATATATATATGGGTTCACTTCATAATCTCAATATTCTGAAATACCGAATTTCAGAATACCGAGATTAGAATACCGAATGCCCGGAATCGCGAAACACCAGAAGTGGGAAATTCAAAATACCGAAGTTCGGAGCTTCTGGTGTTGCGGTATATGAATGGATGTAAGTGCAGGTAAATTTGTATGAGTGTGTAGATTATGTGCTGTAGTGTATGTTAGTGTGTGTTTTGGTTGTGATGTGTGTGTGCATGGGGCTGTGAAATGTGTGGGTGTGAATTGCCTTTGTGTGTGTAATTGTGCAGTCTCGGAATTAGAATATTTAAGTAGGTTAGTTTTGTTTGTGTGTGGGAGGCAGTTGTGAGTATGTGAGTGTGTGTGTAAGTGTTGGGATTTTGAATTTCGCGATTATGGGCGGTCGGTATTGTGGTGTTTCGGCTTTATGATCTCGATATTCTGAAATTCGGTATTTCAGAATTTTGGGATTATAAAGTGAATCCATATATATATATATATATATATATATATATATATATATATATATATATATATATACATATGTATATATATTTATATATATATATATATATATATTCATATATTTGGCACAATCCACACTGCCATGAATGTAACCCATGTCATCAATGTTGTCAAATGGCTATGTATGCACTGTGTGCAGCATGGGAACATGCATCTGGTGTAACACCTTGATGGGTGTTCGGCACCATAAGACAGTAATGTTGATACAATGAAAGGAATACTTAGGTATGGCCAATGAGATGTGTGACAGCTCACTGTGGCAAAGGTGGTTCACTCCAGTTACATGTCACTGGAAGATGTGTAAGGAGGTACATAAAGAAAGTTTCATTGTACTGAGTTATTGCTGTGATGAAGGCTGTGAACTATGGAGGTATTCTGGCCTTTAATGTGGATGCTCTGCATATAGTAGCTGTGTTACATACAAGGGAGTAGTCACTACAGTGGCCACATGCTGGTGGATGTTTCACATACCATCTACCACAGGACACATGTCACATACCAATTGGTCTGATTATAAGCTGCAATGTCTACATTATCCTTGAGTTGTTTGTCTGTTTTCATAACACAACAAATCCCGTAATGTTTTCATCTCAATTGTTGCCATGACTGTGGCAGCAATCTTTGTTTGTGTTGATATAGTATGTTTCAAGCAAAGTTCCTCATTAGCACTCTTCAAGAAAACTCTTGATGAATGGATGTGAAATAGGAAATACACCCCAGAGATCACTTCTGTGGCTCTGCTCAACAGGGGCACAGAAAAATAACTTTCTTGGGTGGCGTAAGCCAGGAAACCTTGTTGGCTAGGCTTACTTAGGCTCTTGGGCTGATAGCCTAGTACCTACCTATGAACCTATGGAGTCAATGATTACCCACAATCTGTAGTCCTACAGAGAGCTATTTGTACACAGTATATGTATGTCATTCTTGATGACTGTGACTTAGAAAATGGACAGGAAAGGGCCTAACAGCCCTGATGTATAGACCTGATCACTAGACTAGAGATATACATCATGTCACACATTTCAACATCTTTAAATGCCAGATATGTAACCCAGTGGTCTACCCACATGGTGATATATGTGTTTATGGCCACATCTAACAGTGCTGACTGAATAACTCGGTGTGGATTTGTTTCAAGTGCCTTGACCTGGTCAAGTTCCACATAATGATAGTGTTTGTATCATGCATGCCCTTTATGCTCTCTTTCAGGACATCTAACATATGCAAAAAACATGGATGTTGCATTAACAACTCACATATGTCTGCTGTACACAGCTGGGATATTACTAGTGTCCATACAGAAAAGGCCCATAATTTCTCACCAAGAAAATGCAGACAATACAAACTATGCAATGATGTATGTGGATAGACTGAGAGCTCTGTCATTGTAATCTGTGTCGTATAGATTGAAGTGACTTGTGCCTGACCTACACGTCAGTCTCTGACCCTACCTTGATTGAAATACTGCACATCTACAAATCAGCAATAGATGATGACATCAATACTGTCTGGTGAGGAGAAAATGGTAACAGCAGTGTCCCACATGCTGGTGCAAAATGCTCTCTCTAATGTCATGTAAGTGCACAAAACACACACCCAGTTGAATGTAGTGAGAACAGAATACCTACCTATGTAATTACATTGATTAGAGAATCTCTGTAGTTAAGGCAAGCACCACAACTCAAGCCTGCCTTGGAGATTGCAAACAACAGTTTATAGCTGATGACATCAGTAGTGTTTGGTGAGGAGAAAATGCTTGTAGCACTGTCCCACATGCTGGTGTAAAACACTGCTTCTAACTTCAAGCAAGTGCACAGACACACACACACACACACACACATACACACACACACACACACACACACACACACACACACACACACACACACACACACACACACACACACACACACACACACACACACACACACACACACACACATACCAGTCGATGGCAGTGAAAACAAAACCCCTACCAATCTAAGTACACAGATGGGAGAACACAGTACTTTACATAAGTGCCACAGCACAAGTCTGACTTTTACAAGGCTGCAGGATGGTTATAGGGAATAACATCTTCACTGGATGTTGCAGAGAAGATGTTGGGAGGCCTGCATGGAATGGATGTGTAGGCATGTGCAACTATAAAAATCTTGTCAATCCATGGGAATGGAGTGGTAACTGTCAGATATACACTTATGCATCTCTGGCTAGATAGACACACACACACACACACACACACACACACACACACACACACACACACACACACACACACACACACCTCCCAGTTGACTGCAGTGAGAACAGAACTCCTACAGAAGAACACAGTACTTTACACAAGTGCCATGGAACAAGTCTGACTTCTACAAGGATGCAGGACAATGTATAGTGTATGACATCAGCACTGGATGTTGCAGAGAAGATATTAGGAAGCCTGCATGTAATGGATATGTAGGCATGTGCAAGTGTCAAAATATTTCAAGTACTGCATGTTACCATATTTATAAGTGTGAAAAGTGTAGTATGTTGTGTTTGCGTTCCAGTGTGCAGGTATACTTTAAGACACATCTCTCTAAACTATATGCAAACAGGTGTCCACATTACTACATGTATTTGAAAATATGAATGTGTATTGTCATTCCAAAGATGTGCATAGTATCACACAACATTTATTGCTAATTTGTGTAGTGCAGTTTATATATTTTTGAACAAGTGCTGAGAGACCAGGGTTGTAGTTCATGGGGGGAGGTAACACGTGGCTGCATTGTAAATATGTGACATATTCTTAGCTAGAACCTTCATTTTATATGTTTTCACATGTAATTTAATGGTATGAAGACTAAATGTACAGAAAATAAAACTTATGCATGCTATTATATACTTTGCATAGTGCAATGGAGAGCAGCAGATTTGTGAGATGGCTGGCAAAGTGTTTGTGCATGGAAGATACACATTTCTACTGCTTTCTTTGTTTGCATGTAGTTCAGCAGTGTGCAAATGCTAGCCTCATTCCTAAAGTTCTGAGAGTTAGTATTGAGTGTATGAAACACACTTACTGTTTAGCTGACTCTGTAGCAGCAGGTGTAAATGAATTGACACTTTCCTTTTTGAGCCCAGATGATATAGGGTTCAAATCCAGGTGTATGTAATACTTTTAAATAGATATGAATAAAGCAATACAAATTTACTTTACTCTATATTCACTGTGTGTTACTGTATTTTGACATAGGATAGCATGTTTAAGTGGCATTGCCTGGAGTTAAATGCACCAGGAAAAGAGCTGTTCACCATTGCTTGGTTCACAATGCCAAACTGCACCAAAACATAGAAGCCAAAAAGTGATGGGATCTATTGGTTTTCTTGGTACTTATGTGTGTTGTGTGTGATTCTATCTTTTGACCAGATTATAAGTATTAAAATGGGGTAGATAGGAAAGTAGTGAATGAGGTGGGTAAGCAAAGGAAATAACAAAGGGAAAACAATATAGGAATGTGCAGGAGGGAGGTAGGAAAGAACCATAGCTATCCATTTCCTTAACAGTGTAAACTGAAAATATGTACAGAATAATAGCTGAATTTGGGCTGTCACCTCCATAAAGAGGGGTGACAACAATACAGTCTTGTTGTTTAATCAATTGGACCAAATCAACTGTGTCAACCAGGCACGTGCCCAAAATAGAAAACTATGTAAGGGACAATATTTTTTCTTGTGGGACAGGTGTCCAGTTTTTTTTTTTTACTTCTGTAAGAGAGGAATGCTGGGTAAAGGGCACTGGTATTTCTGGGTCAGGTAAGTTGGGTAGGTGAAGAAACAAATGCAAGCATACAGGGCAAACAAGACAACACAGGGATGGTGAGGAACACAAAAGGTTGGGTGACACAATGATTAGGGTAAGGGAGGGGCAATGCAAGCTGATGCCCATCAAACATGGAGAAAGTGAGAATCTAGTCCTCACTTGAAGGACTGTCATCACTGTCCCCTTACGTTGCTGGCTGCTGGAGTGATTGACATCTTCTCTTCCTGCATTCCATAAGGGAGAGCAGCCTCTTCATCCAGTGTAGGTGTACACCAATGATGCTCTGCATGACCTATGCACTAACTCTGGCATCTCCTGGTGGGTGATGACATCCCCACCTCCTATGGTACTGCCAGAGGATACCACAGTGCCAGCTACCAAGGTAGTGGTACCTGATGGTGCAGGTAGTACAGGGACAGCAGAGTCAGTATCATCAGATTGGGGCCCAGATGGGCATCATTGCTTGAGCTGCTAGAGCAGAGGCATGCTGAACCACGGGTTGGCCTACCTCACTGTGCTGTGAAGCATTTAGTGATCGTTTTAAAGATGGATAATATGGAGACATTTTGACAACATGTAATAGAATATTAAAAAAGAGATAAGAGTTGGGGTGAGAGGAAAAAAAGAGATAAAATTAGTACCATCATATGTGACATACAATGCATTATCACAATTATACAATTGTATTATCTGAACTATTATATTTAGTATAAGTCTTAATAACTACAAACTATAATTCCAGATTGTTCAAAGTAATCCTTGCAATGGGCATATACTGCACATATGCTTGGTTCACTTATACAGATTACAGTAAGCAGGGCATTTATGCCTGTTATATAGAATTTAATTTATGTAATATTATTAAAGAATTGCAATATTGTATAGTTGCTTCTTGTGGTATTTGTACCCACAACCTCTGACTATAGTCTTACACTCGACTCCTAAAGTTGGTTTGTGCTACAGACTTATGTAGGCATACTTACTTTTACAGTTAGGATATGCATGATCACTTTGCTACTACTGTATAGAAAACAAAAAATCTCTTTAACTTTTAAAGCTACAGTAATACTTCTCTTGTGCTGCATACATACCACTTGCTTCCCTCAGTCTCTCCAAATGATCATCATGAGCCTGCCAACTGAACTCAATTTCAGGATCAGCTGTGAAAAGAAAAGAGAAGAACAGAAGAGTATTGTGCATACCAGTCCTGTCTATATTTAGCTTTCTATGTGTCATAAATTCTCGTTGTTAACATACTCACACAACTGTGGGATGTCACTATTCTGAAAGTCATCCAATCACTGGATGAGTGTATCCCTATTGTGCCTTTTTACATCACTGAACTGGTGCCTGCACTGTTCTCCAGTGTGTGGAATGCTAGCCGCACTGGGTACAGACTTGGGAAGATTATTCCAAGGCTCAGACTTGTACTGGGAGACAGAATAGTCTCTTTGCAAAAGCCTTTCACTGTGGTACTTTACTAGGAGTTCAATAAATATTCTGGACTCCTGAACAGCCCACATCTACATCCTAAATTGAGCACCTTCCCTTTTAATACCAGATATGCTTAATCTCAAAGCAGTGCAATAGCAAATAATGATTTCCCGCCAATTCCTGTTATCACATTTACTGATAGTGCACAAACCCAAGCAATTATGCCAACTTGCCAACTGTGTGATGTTAAGTGGAGAGCAACAGTACCAAACAGAGAGGAACCCAGTTTTGGAAATTGGAAGTTTAATCTGACACTTGACATTAGTTTGAGGGGTATCTGCTGTTGTAACTGTTAAGTGATTTAACTTTGCAGACATGCACTGAGGGCATAAATTTCATGACCTGACAGTTTTGGTTTGGCTTTATACACTGATAAAATTGATTTTTACACTCTGAGATTCAAACCTATGCATAAGGGACAAAACATTTTCTTCCACAGCAGTGATTTTCCATCTTTGCCACAGAAGAAGTGTTTCTCAGATATAGTTATGAATCATTCATAAATACAGATGACAGTTTGAGGTGTTAATGTATGAGTGTGACCTGAGAAGGTCCTTCTATATAGATTAATTTGTGCATGTGTCTTATTTAAGTGTTAAGGCCATCCAAGTCCAGATAGCAGAATTATACTTATACAAACATAGCAGACAGTATACTCTCAGTCATACATCTGAAAACACAGTAAGGGTTTCTTATCCCTCATACATATAATTCACATCAGCTCCGCTATTTATGACTATGTCTAAAGTGTTATAAGTGAGACTGAATGTAATGTGAGATGGAACGACAGTAAAAATGTCTAGAATTTACTATATTAGAACCCAGGATCATGTGTATGGCAGCCCTATACTTATACCTGTTCCCACAAGAATGTTGAAATAACACTTGTTCATTATTATAAACTAGACTGTCAAAACATTAAAAATACATTGTACTTCCTGTATTAGAACCCCAAACCATCTGCATTACAGATCTACACTTACACCTGCTGCCACAGAAATAGTTAAATGACAGTTGCATAAATCCCTATTCATTCTTAAGTTCTGTGTGTTAACCGCCGCACAATGTCACTTTGCATGTTTGCATGGTACACAACAGAATTAATACAATGTATCCATTTTAAATTGTTGACTGCATCCTGTCTGCAAGTATTCAATAGCTGCAGGTCTTGGGTAAGCTTGATAACCACCTCACAACTTCAGTCAGTGGCATTGCACAATGGAAAGCAAAAACTGCAATAATGTATCCTTTTTGAACTTTACACTATCTATACCCTTTCTGCAGGTATTCTGTCTACTTCCTGTATGGGCCACTAGTCCAGGTTTGCACACTAAATATCACACAAATGACATAGGCACAGCTAAACCTGACATTTATTGTGTTTCTCTGTTTCTCTTCTTTATGTTAAGCTGCTTACCATGCAAACAATAGCATTAAAAAAGAAAAACCTAGAAAGGGAAAATTAGGTAAAATGGAGAAAAGAAATCTATTAAATAAACAAAATTCATGTTAGTACACATGAAATACTTTTACACAGGTTTGGATTTGAACTCTCACTACAATGGGCCTGAAAAATAAAGTAAGGGTGTCATGAATCTTTGTCACATAAATATCTTTACAGCACAGATCTAAAATTATTGTGCATACAACCAACTGCAACATCATCCACAGTACGAACAAAGCATATGACAGTTGTTTGTACATGTATTAATTTCAGACATAGTGCACTGAGTGACCTCACAATGAATTATGACTACTGGTTGCATAAATGCAGCTCTCTCCTATCTCTCTGTGTTTGTTGTTCATGCTTGCCTTATCTGACCAGTAATCCGAGATATGCAGTCTGTAAGTCATTCTGTATCATTGTCCTTAAAATGTGTGAGGATATTAAATAGCAGTAATATACAGTTGTCAAGAAATGAGGGGAGGATTGGATGTTACAGAACAGAAACTGTGAAATGTGTGCTGCTTACATACATTTAAAATATTGATACAATTATTTTTAAAGTTTGTAAGTCTAACATGACTGACACACTCACTTGAGGCAGGGAAGTTTGAATTGCTGTTGTGTTTTCCATCTCACTACCAGTAATCATTCACAGTTATAACCCATTAGCAACAAACACTGAGGGAGTGTCTGCACTATATTTTTATTTGCTAAATGGAGACAAGAATTTGAGATTCACCAATTCTAATGGTTTCACACCTCATTTGCATCTTCACTGTGCTCACAGCCCTGAATCTACACCATAAAATGGGAACTGTGTAGCTAGGTAACCTGAAGACGAGGAGACTTGTTTATGTGGATAACACAGAAAGAGATATTATTTTGGGATATATCTGCACAAAACACTACTGATCTTGATAAGGTATGTTTGCATTTTTCAGCTATATACTGCATATGCTTAAATGTCAGTAAGAAAAAATGTTAATATATATATATATATATATATATATATATATATATATATATATATATATATATATTAGCAAATGCTATTTTTATCTCTATGCATTTCTTAGAAGTGTACTGGTGACATGGGCATGCCTGTCAGGACATATTACTTTCTCAGATGCACAATCTTAACTGTCATCACAAGCACTAATGTTACAACTGTTTTTCTCTGTATGCTCTTTTATTGCTATTTCCATGAAATGTAAATACCCTATATTGACAATGACACAGGGGTGTTAGTCTTCTAGGATGGACCATACACACCTCTAGGGGAGTGCTGGCTACAGGTAGACATGACTGGCAATAGCTTAAAATGGCATGTTCTGTGTTAAATCAGTACACATGTTTCAGGAAGAATTTATTTGATAGAACTTTTAACATTTCATTGATGGTTTGTTTGTGAAATGTGTCATTTGCCTGTTGTTTTGGGGGTGAGGTAACAAAGTTGCATTTCTGTTCTGGCATAAACAAGAATTTTGCTATTGCTACTCTCCTTGTTTTGGATCCAGCCTTGCTTTGTGTGTGAGTGTGATATGTTACAACCACTCAATTCCTTTTTTATATTTGAATATCTTGACTGTTTCATGCTTTTCCAGTGGGTAATGCTGAAATACTACTTTATATGTCTTACATCAAAGCAGGACTTTTATTTATGTGATATGGTTTCATAGTTTCATAGTTTAGTACTAGGCTATCTGCCCTGGGGCATTTGTAAGCCTAGCCTTAGAGATGTGCCTTTCGCCACCCCATGTAGTAGTACTAAGGTGTACAGAATAAATTTAGAATACTGTGCCTTTATCTAGTAGTGACACATTGAAGACCCCTTTACTTATTAAAATTAGTTTACTGTGCCTCTGTCAAGTAGCGACACAGGGGTGACCCCCGGGGTAAACCTACGATCTCCCATCCACTCATCAAGATTTCTCTTGAAGAGAGTCAGTGAGGGGCTCTGCCTAACATGAACTGGGATTCTGTTCCAGAGTATGGGAAGCCTCTGAGTTATGAATCTGTCCCTCCAGCATGTTCTATTCATATTTGTACTGAGGTTTAAATCTTTGGCTCTCGTGGTTCTAATGGATTTGGATTTTTTGAGGTGGAGCATGTCCATCAATTCCTGGTTGGACATGGCCTTGTATGTCAGGCACAGATCACCTCTGAGCAGGCGGTATGCTACTGAATAGAGCTGGAGTTTCTTTAGCCTGGTAGCATATGACATATGTTGGAGACCCTTGATCCTTTTGGTGAGGTACTTTTGGGGTCTCTCCAGCTGTTGTAAGTGCCGGGTGAGGTACATACCAAATGGGGCATTGTACTCAATCATGGGCCTGATAAGGGAGGAGTATAGGGGTACGATGACCTCCTTTGATCTGGATGTGAACCCCTTCATGATAAGGTGGGCAAGGTAGAAAGTCTTTCTAACCAATTTGGCAATGTGGGTGTCAAATGAGAGGTCACTATCAACTTGGGTGCCCAGGTCTCTGATTACTTTTTCCGTACTCAGTGGGTTACTGTCTATGTGATAATTTGTGGGTACTTTGTTTTTCCCAAAGGGGATGACTATACATTTCTTGGCATTCAGTTTAAGGCCATGATTCCGGCACCAGTTGTCCGTTTCGGTGAGGCCTTTCTGTAGGATGTATGTGTCAGCTGGTGTATCGACTATGGCGCCTAGTTTGCAGTCATCTGTGAACTTTGTCAGCCACAACCCTCCCATGTTTGCTTTCACATCTGAGAAGTAAATGCCAAACAAGAGGGGTCCCAGGACAGAGCCCTGTGGGACACCACTTGTGACTGGCTTTGAGTCTGACATGGCTCCCGCAATTTTGACTTTATGGGTTTTGTTCTTTAGCCAGTTTGCAACCCATCTTGTGACATATGGATTTACATTTAAGCTGTTTAGCTTATCTATGATGCCTGAGTGGGGTATTGTGTCGAAGGCTTTAACCAAGTCCAGGTAGGCTGTATGGATGTATTATCCTTCTTTTCTGTTTTATGTCACCTAGGACTACAGCACCCAGGCATCCCAATCCCTGAAACCCCCTCTTCAGTGATCCTGAAACTGAAGTAATTGTGGAAGCATTTAGGATTCATGTTGCCTTTCTACTTGAGAGCTGATGTGGGGATATGTTTGACAGAATTCAAATTTGGCAGCAGATAGTTGCTGAGATTAACATAGTAGGTGGCCAGAGCAGGACATATAATCAGGTGCATCAAAGGACCACTGACCTGATTTCATTGGCATGGAGGAGAGCATCTGCAGAGGCCCATGAACAGATGGCTACCAGGGGGGCCTGATATAGAACCTACACTAACAACAAATGAAAAGTTCCTGTCCACTGTCATTGATCCAGACATCACACTGGAAAGTGCAAAACATGTCATTGACATTGGTGCTGCTGTTTCAGGGAGGACAAGTATGTCCCGGGAGGAGCTTCCAGTTAGGCTTACCTATCTCACTTGTTAAATACGTCTTGTATAGTAAAATATTGATAGCAATACTTAAGTTCTGTTTAACTTTAAATTCATTTGGAGGATGGCTGTAGATTGATACAGTTAACACATTCTGGTTGATTACACATGGGCTTGGGTTGGCTGTGTCATCTAAGTTCTTATTAAAAGTATCTTCAATGGACATATAAAGGACAGAAAGTGTTAACCTGTTTTATTGGTAATTGCAATGATGTTATCCTTACCCTTTGCTTAACTTCTTCCAGCACTATCATCCATAGGAAGCATACCATCATCTGCACATGGCAAGCAAAGCATTTTTTATGTCAGTACTGATTTTTTTTATTATTCATATGTGTGATGTGGGTGTCAGGACTGTTGTGTGTATTTCTGTACTGTCTGTAGTAGTGGCACCACTGTTAGTTTGTTAGCATATATTGCACTATAGTAGTGTAGGTATTAATCTCTTTCTTGTATTTGTTGCTTATTATCACAGGTGATCCTGACACTGGAAGTATGGGACTCTTACCACCTGATGTCAGAGTATTGGTAGATTCTGATGATGGTGGCCAAACATAGACATGATCAGGGGGTGCACAGGTTGAATTTGACACTGAGGTTGACATTTAGCCATCCACTGTAATTCCATCAGACACAGCCAGTAGGCTTATGCCAACCCATTCCAGTGAGCCCTCAGATATTGGACAGGTGAAGAGTGAGACACTCAATCAGGGAAGTGTAGTTACTGCAGCTTCAGTGCCTGTTGACTCTGCCACAGTCAAAATGTGGGCAAGGTGCCACACAGGAAGGTTTTTAGGGGTGCTAGGAGGAGGCCTGCTGTCCATCTTCCACCTGATCAAGGTGTGTCTTCCCCAGACACTTGATTTGTGTTTAAGGCCATCATGGAGGTGCAGGCATGTTCCAATAGGTCCTCCAGAGAAATGCTTAAGATTGTAGATATGGCACAGGCTGGCATGCATGACTGTCTCCACCATGTTGCAGATTCAATGGATCTGATGAATGACACATTGGAATGGGCAGTGTCTGTGATGGGACATCTGCTGGGAGGGGGACACCATTAATGTGGGCATAGGTCAGCCACATCATCTGATGTTAGCCTACATGGCCATGCCAAATCACAATTCCATAGTGGCACTACTTCCACTGCTCCATCAGTGGTTGAGTTGTCCACACCAGACATTGCAGGCCATGGGGTCAGGGTCCAGAGCATCTTCATGAGGGGAGCTCATCCAACAGACATCCATCATATTCAGGTAGCAGCAGTCTGACCATGAGTGTGAATGTGCCAGTGCAACTTATGGCAGAGCCAGTTCTCATGGTCGAGTATGACAACAATGAGCTGCCACCTTTACCATGCACAACTCATACCTGTCTGACATAACAAGACATAGAGCTAGCACAGAGCTTGGCTGTGTTCCTGCAGACACTCACACACCAATTTCAAATGTAGAATTCATAGAGATACACACACAGCAGTTACATGGTTTAGCCGTGAATCTTAAAGCTCATTTTGTCTCACTGGCCATTTGTTAGTTTATCTGAATGTCTGCCTGCTTCTCTTTCTTACTCACACACACTAACAGACCATTTCTGTCAACCTAGGCTTCCTGCCCCCCTCCCACACACACACACAACACCCTGTGCAAGTGATAATAACTGTGCCATATCCTTGTTATCTATCTTTTGTATGTACGGATACATAACATTTGCATCTGATGTTCAGGGTTCATCATTGACTTAGTACTTAGTATATCTGCATTTGTGATTTTGTTTTGCTAATTGTACTTTTGACATGTTTTGGTCTTAGAAAGTTAGACAGTTGACAGAATCAAAGCACTTTTGCATCAGTATTTTAAATAATCTTCTGAGGATTGTAAAGTCTGAAACTGAAAGTGTCTAGTTACTTTCTAACTTCTCTCTTTAATTTTCCAGTACAAAAAATATGAGAACAAACTGAATACATTCAGTGAATATTAGTACTTTTGCAAATTATGAATGTGTGACTCTTTGAAGCCTGAGGTCTACTACTTAATAGAGGACACATACATTTCTGACGTCACATGTTAAAATCATTTCTGTACAAATCACCCACATTTTACTTGCTTTCATTACCAAGTAACAACATGCAAGGATATGCCATTCATTTGTATTATTGCACAATATACTCCATGTTCAACACTTACCTTGTAAATCCCTCAGATGCAACAATTTTAGTTCAGGGCTCACTCTGTCTGATGCTAGCAGTACACAGCAATTACATGGGTAGGTAAAGGTTGTGAGTGTTTCCTGGCATCAATATTACTATATGCATGTGCATAGGATAAGAGTTTTAGCCCCTTAGGTGGTAAGTGAGTGTGCTATGCATTGCCTCGTAGCCATTGAGTGGGCATATTGAGATGCCTATGTCTGCCTATACCTACAGCAGCTGCTGGTTCTCCGTCTGACTCCTCAACTGTGTGTCACTGTGATGACCTTGCCATTTGTTGTGGGATGTGTACCCCTTCCCCTTGTTGATCCTGCTGAAGCTGCTTTCTAGGATGATGTTGTGAAGGATGGCACAGTCGGCAAATATTTCATTATATGTCCATGGATTGTACTGTAGGGCTCACCCAGATGTATCAAGGCATTGGAACAGCGACTTCAGCAATCCAAACACATGTTCTATTATATTTATGTTTGAACATGTGCTACATTATGGCATTCTTCAGCAGGTGTGTATGTATTTCTGATGGGCGTCATCGACCATGGTTCCAATGCATAACCTGAACCCCCCCCCTCAGTAAATGACCCTGTGGGATATCATCCCTAGTGAACATCTGATACAGATGGGAGGTGTGCCAGATATGTGAGTCGCGGTAACTGCCTGGTTTGCTAGTACACACATTGAAGATGATTCCCTTAACATTACACATGCCTTGGCAGTTAATAGAGAGGAAGCCCTTTCTATTTAGGTAGAACTTTCCCTGTTCCCCAGATGGTGCCTTAATTTCTACATGTGTACAATATATGGCACCCAGTACTGCAAGGTAGTAATCTACAGGATAGAACTGCTGAATATTTGTGGCCCTGTCCTCAGGAGTACAGGGAAAATATATGTGGTCACTGGCATGTTGGAGCATAGCATTCAGGAACTGATGGAGGATCCTGAATGCTGATGTCTGTGACACACCTCCAGCATGTCCCCTGTTTGTTTCTGAAAGGTTTCTATAGATACAATTCTAAGTGTTACACATACCTTTGTCTCCACTGATATGGGTTCCCCTTGGTTTGCCCTGGGTCTGAGTTAAGGACAACAGAGGTTGCAGAGTTCCTGTAGTGTGTCTATATCTACCCTGTAGCATTCCACAATTTCCACCTCATGTAGATTGTGATACGTTAAACAGGGTCTGAAAACTCTTTTCCTTCTTGGCCGTGGTGTATTATCAGCAGCAGCATAGACTTTAGCCTGTTGCACATACACATGAATTAAAGAAACAGCAGCCCCTAACATTCTTTCTGTATAGACTCCTTTCCATGACTGTATTCCAACAGGTTTTGGAATTTGCAGGGAAAACCAACACCGAGTCTACACGGTTGCTTTATAGCTTATTGAATGTCTCCTCTATCTTAGATTGGTTGATTAGCATACAATTCAGCTGTTTATGCTGTAATTACCATCCCATAGTGTTTACTGTGGTTGTGCATCTCTACACACCGTGTAGAGCCACTTACTAAATACAAAATAGTGCGTTACCTCAATGAGCACAGAA